>NC_084801.1:134844827-135145750 GCF_963169125.1 Humulus lupulus | reverse complement strand
ATATTTGGTTATTGACATTGATCATGCTATGTATTCTGTTTTCTTGCTGGGCTTCGGCTCACGGGTGCTACGTGGTGCGGGTAAAGGCGAGGGTATGTAAATTCAACCATGAGTTGGAGAGCTCTAGGGGCGAGGTGTACATTGTCAGCTGCTCGGCCGCCACGGTCGAGGGATTATACAGGGATGGAAACCTAAAATGGAAACCTGTTTATAACTTCTGGAATTTTTGTAAATTTGTCATGTAAACCCTGTTTTGAGATTCCATGTACTAAAATGTCATTTTTAATAAAATAACCTGTTTATGACCAAAATCTTTTATTCTTAATACGTTGATGACGTTAGATTCACATTTTTTTTAAATGACTTGATTAGCAAGTCTTGCTCTACTTTAAACACAGAGTGTAACGGTCTTGGTTACCCAGGGCGTTACAACTTGGTATCAGAGCGGTCTAGGTTTATGGGTTCCTGAAGACTGGCTAGAAATGTACACTCGCCGCTAAAGACAAGCTCGATGCAAGGGTTTGTAATTGAATACATGAGATTGTATGCTTAAGTGCTTAAATGAAATATGAGTGTATTAATTGGTATGATAAATAGGGAGCATGAGATACTGATAGGGCCTGGCCCTTGACTGCTGTGTGATGATATTAACGCGTGCTGATTAGCATTGCTTTTGCATGTGGATGAATACTTGGATAATGACTGGTATATGGATTGCATGTGATTATATGTTTAAATTGAACTTATATGCTATACCTGTGTATCAGTATGGAAAGCATAGTAAGTATGAATGCATCTAATGGTAATGAAATTTGATAATTTATGCATAGTATTATAAATTGGTGTTTGGTATGCTTTATGTGTGCTTGATTATTATGGTTATTTGGATCTGCCCTTGGGATGGTTCTGGGTATAAACATCAGGGCTGAGGGGTTTAGTCGGTGAAGATAGATTAATTCAGATTGTATGTGCTCAGAGTGGTTACATGGACCTGGATTCATTTTAGTAAGGGTTGTAGATGATAGTTAGGGTTGGAATCCTCCATCTGCCCCTGAGATTTACAGCAGGTTTACTGGGAGGAAACGAGCTGCTTTGTATATCATGATCGCGGAACACTAGTATTGGCTAAACCGGGGGGGGGGGGGGGGGAATAGACAAGGATTTTTGTATGAAAGGCTTTGGAAGCATTATCCCCTAGTTTTGAGGAAGGTTTGGGTTTGTTCAGGAGTTGGTAGTAAATGGGTATAGCTAATCCCATTCTTTATAATATGAGGAGGGAAAATTGAGACAAAATAGTTGTATTAAGTATTTGTGGCGGAAGGATGTCGAAAGTGGTAAGATAGTGACAGTTTATGTCAATGAGTTTGGTGGGTTGATCAATCCACTCTGGATTATGAAACAAATGGATGCAGCCGGAAATGATGAATCATTTATGAGTTAAACTTGGAAATGATTATCTGTGCTTGGGCAGTAGAGAGGGCCATGTCATTTAAGATATAAGGAATATAGATGATGATATTCTCATTTATGGAATTTAGAAAGGGTGGCTACTCGGTTATTGGAGAAAGGAAAACCCATAATGGTTCTATGGTTCTTGATTTTGACAGGAAGGGGGGTCCAGTGCACAGGTTGCCCAACAGGACAGGGTTGAAGCCTAGTGATGTTGTTTAGTGTGCACCAGAAGAGAAAGACGCTGTCTGGAAAGGTGTCGGGTAAGGGCACATTCTCTAAATGGGGTGAATTTGTACGCTAGGGCGGATTTCCCAGGAGTAGAGAAGGGAAAGCTGGGATGCCCTGCTACATTCAGAGCTTGAGACTAGTTCCTTATAAATGACCAATGGACTTGATAGTCTTTGTTTTTGGTTAGATAATGAGCTGGAAAAGTTCAGTGTTGTGTGTCACTCGGAAAAGATTTAGATATGAGGTGCATATCGCAAGGTTGTTATACGAGGGGCCTGCGATATGAGTACTTGTTGAGGAAAGCTAATGTGTTACATAAGGGACAACCCTGGACTGTCGTGGACATCTCTTGAAGTATATTGATTAGACTGAATGGAAACTAAATTGGCCAGTAAGGATGCAGCTGAGTATGCAAGGAGTTTTTGGGTATGATTCGGAACTTGGGAGTGGGTGGATTTAATATCAAGAACGTTATGAAGAATGATATTATTTTGGCTTAAGGAATTATTGGATCACCTGAAGGAGTATGTGACCTAGAAGTGAATTGGATAGAGCATTGCAACACGGGACTCGTTGATATCGCCTGCTAGGGATGAAGAGTTTAAGTGCCCCGTTACAAGACAGGGCAATGTCTTCAGGAGTTGATCATTGATCTGGTTATTACCAGATAAGGATCAAGGACAGAGACATTTCAGGAAATTATTCCTTGTGCCATGTAGGGGTTGATGGATTGATAATAAAGGTTCCTAATCGCTTTGTACTTCAATGACATGGATAAGTCCAACAAGCAGAGAATACAGAAACGACATAAATGGGTTGCATTCAGGTTAACTAGCGATGTGTTGAACTACCCCCAGCTAGAATCAGAATATGAACGATTACTACACTGATGATATTACAACTGAAGCAGCAGGGTTGTGGGTGAGATTTTGGATGGTATCAACTTCGTTTCTCAAGGGTACTCAAGGTCACATTACAGGAAGGGAAGAGATCAGGTATGAAGAAATTTGGTCAGAAGCGCATTAGGATCGATGAACATATCAGCTACTACTTAAAGTATCTTTGAAGACAACTACAACGTAAGGATTTTGAATATGGAATGGTTAGTCAAGTATGGGGACGGGGATGGAATGTAAGGAAGGAATAATAGCTCCTGAGTTTAAAAAGGAGAAACTCTTGCAGTAATTGGCGTTGTATATATGGTATTTGGGTTTAGAGTTGGAGATTTACTGCAGGAGGATGTTTAGAACCTTAGCTAGTGTAAAGGACACCACTTAAGCTGTACTAGTGGGATCAAGACAGACTGGATTAGTCTGTGAGTTTCTGGATAAGCTTCCAAGGAATTTGTCAAGGGTACATCTGCACAAAGAGGTAGAATGGTGATTGTATTGGTGCGAGGGATGGAATCAGATCTAGGACGCTGTATTGGACAGATTCAACAAAACTGTAAGAATTAAAGGCTCAATTGCTGAGTAGGATAATGTTCTTCAAGGTAGATCTTTGATCTGGTTATTACCAGCTATAGATCAGGGATAGCTAGGGATCTTTGAACTGGTTATTACCAGCTAAAGATCAGAGAGAAGGGTATGCAAAAGATTGTTATTATATTAGATAAGGGCACTGGGGATGTAGAGTCATGTGTTAAGGATTTGGTCAATGCCAAATTGTTTTTGTGAAATGGGTGAACAGAGTATTCAAAGACTATCTGAATTGGATTTGTGATTGTCTTTGTCAATGGTGTTGTGATGTATTCTTGGTTGGAAATTTGCCAAGGTTAAGGAACGCCTTAGGAATAGGAGTTTCCTTAGGCGGGCATAGTGGTACATGTATTTCAGGTTGAGTTCTACGTCTTTTTACAGGTCAGAATCAATTTGTGAGTTGTTATGACGCCTCAGTGGCAGGGAAAAAAGTGATTGTCTATGCATGATGTTGGTTAAAGGATCCGAATAGAACCAGAATATAGTTTCTACTGAGCTAAGTGGCCAATTTGATACTTGAGATTATTATCACGCAAAGGGTCAAGGAAAGACAATTAAGTGAACCATAGATGGGAGAATTTAAGGCAAAGTCTTAGTTGGATTAGCGAAGGATTTTACAGTGTCAGGTATAAATTTATTGTAATACAAGGATCATAATTGGAATCTGATGGACACCGGAATTACATGGGAGATTTTGGGTGAAACTCATATTGTCCTCCTATTCTCTTCATTCAGATGTCAGGAGGATGTAACAAATTTTGAAAGTTTTATATTGATGGCCGAGACATTAGGGACCATCATTCGGGGTGAATTCACTTTTATCAGTAAGGACAAGTTACATAGCTGGTCAGTATTCAAATGTCTATGCGAGATAGATAGTATGCCTTCATGGAATTCAAGGTTTATTTCATTGAATAAGGACTTTGTTTTACTCTCAGGTCTTGGGAGGGTTGAAGAAGATGATGAGTAGATAACCGGTGCATTTGATTATTCTCAGACTGATGATAAGTTAGAGAGGGAGAGTGAGAGATATCTAATTATTGGAAGAACACTTGATGAGATGGGGTATAATAAGAAATGTATATCATCCATTCGTTGGAATGAGATAAGTGAGATGTTATATTTGGATCCTGAAGTAGCTCAGGGCATCATTGAGACTATTAAAGGTTAGAGCTTGGAGACTCACTCTTCAAAGTGAATGAAAGGGTTTTATTGAATTGGAAAGCAAAATATGGGGTTCCAATTAGAAGATTGAACCTTTCTCAGCATATCACCAAGGATAAAGGGAGTGAGGGGATAAGAGCAAGTTGGACCCTAGAGTATTAAGACTGTTTGGATCCTGGAAAGGAGGAGTGAGGTTGCTTTTAAGTTGGTAGCAGTTTTGGCATTGTCAGCTATGCGCAGTGTATATATATTCCATGTTAGGGACATAGGTTAGAGAAACGAATGTGTTGAGATATGGGGATCTGCAGCTGAAGATGGATTCATTCTATGTGGAGTGGTCAGCTCAGTCTTGAGATAGAAAGTAAGGTTCGGAGGAACAAAATTGTACCTTGAGTTAAGATAATGTTTTAAAACAGTGAGGTCGAGGAATGACCTGGGAAACTGGAATCAGTGGTGCGGAATTTATATCCGGGAAATCAGATAAAATTTTGAGGGCGAAATTTCTGTAAGGAGGGGATAGTTGTAACGACCTAAATTTACTAATAAGGCTTAAGGGCCTTGATTAGTGTGTTGGGAGGGCACAATTGGACAATATGTAAACTAAATGATTAAAAGCATGTTTATATGACTGTTGGATATCTGTGATGCATGACTATGTGTATTAGTATGCATGTAGGCCTTGATTAGGGTAGAAGGGCATATTCGTAATTTTGGCCCGTTGAGGGCATAAATGTAAATATCTGTGATAAATTGTTGAGACCACATTATTATGTGGATATATTTGTAACCTGTGACTCGAGGCATCCTAGTGAGCGGGTTAGCGAAAAAGTCACAGCGGGGATTTATACCCGGCTCGGGGCGAGCCTGGGGGTAATTATGAGAATTTAGGAAATATATTGGAGCCTATTTTGATATTGAGGAAAATAATTGGTGAACATTAAGATAACGGGAATTAAGCGGTAATTATTAGAGACACTCGAGGAATTAGCGGGAATTGGGAGCAGTGACCAAAATGCCCCTGGAATGTTTTAAGGTTTAGATTATAATGGGAGGGCAATATGGTCATTTGATTTAAAACAGAGATAAGTATCCATCTGCCTTTATTCACTTAGTGGATTGTTTAGAGGGTAGTTGAAACTGAATGAAAAAAAAGGGAAAAAGACAAAAGGGAAGAAGGAAAAAAAAATAGAACTCTTAAGCTAATCTCTCTTTCTCTCATTCGGTTCCTTCTTTTTGCACCATTTCTTGGGGGATTTTTGGAGCTGTGGTTCAGAGGAGGATTAGGCCAAGCTTAGCACTTGGATCCTTAGAGAAGCTGGGAGGTTTTACTGGAATTAAGCTTAACTGAGGTAAGTTTTAAGATTTCTGATGAGTTTTTCTGGGTTTTATTGAGGTGGTTTCTAAGTTTGAGTTTTGAATGGAATTAAGGGAAATAAACTTGAGGAATTGAAGGGCTTGAGGCTGGAAGGATGCTAGAGATAAACTAAGGTCGAAATTCTCCATTGAGGTAACAAATTCTAGCTTTGAACTTTTGAATTTCTAAATTTTTGGTTGAATTCTGGTTTTGGTGCTTGTTTTCTTGGTTTGATGATGCATGTGGGTAAGTTTTAGGTTGTTGGGTTGTGTGGGGTGAGTTGTAGGTAATGGTAGGCTCAATTTGGTGTGTGGTTGTGGTTTGGAGGAGTTTTGGCTCGAAGTAAATTGAAGGAAAAATAAGAGGGTGTTTGGTGCTGTGACTAGCGCTGTAGCGCTAGCCTTTGGGCGCTACAGCGCTAGGCTTGGGCTTCCTGGGCATTTTTGGATTCTGTCTGTAGCGCTGTAGCCTGCCTCCAAAAATGGGTTTTGGGTGCTTTTCTTAGGGTTTTTTTTGCCTGGGGGCTCGGGGTTTGATTCCACCACCCCGTTTGGTGGAATTAGGGCTTCCCGATGGTTCGGGATTGGTCCCGAGGCTAGGATTTTGGATTTGAGGTTTGGTGATGATTCTGATCTATGGTTGTGACTAGGTGTGCGCTAGGGCTCAGATGGGATCGTGCTTGAGGGTTGAATTGAACAAAGCTATTGGAATCTAAAGGTAAGAAAACTGCATCCGGTTATGTGGTTAGGTTGGGACTAAGTGTTCCCTATGTTTGTATGCGTTGTTATGTGATTGTGATAAACCATGTGAACATGATGGGACTAAGAGCTCCCTTTATTTGTATATCATGTCATGAGATGGTATTATGCCATGGGACATGTGATAGCCGACCTATGAGTGTCAGAATCAATATTTGCGCACAGGGCGCGGCTCAGCCACTTGTAGCTGAGGACAGCTTATTAATCACTGAGCTCGGTTAAGCTGGCCGGACTCAGTGGGTATAACATTGGGGGCGGCCTAAGTGAGCCGAAGACAGTGGGTTAAGCAGGGGGTGCGACCTAAGGGCACCGACCTTGAATATTGTGTAATGGTTGCTATACACTGTTGATTGTGAATGTGATTATCGTTGTTAGAATGAGGAATATGATAAGTGGATTGTCTGGATGACGTGTTGTTTATTTATCGATTGTTATCACTAAGTAAATGGATGTTATGAACTTGTTGAATACTTGGTTATGCTTTATGGGATATTTGGTTATTGACATTGATCATGCTATGTATTATGTTTTCTTACTAGGCCTCGGCTCATGGGTGCTACGTGGTGCAGGTAAAGGCGAGGGTATGTAAATTCAACAATCTGTTGGAGAGCTCTAGGGGCGAGGTGTACATTGTTAGCTGCTCGGCCGCCACGGTCGAGGAATTATATAGGGACAGAAACCTAAAATGTGTATTTTGCCATTAGAGTGGCCTGAGTTGTTTATAACTTCTGGAATTTTTGTAAATTTGTCATCTAAACCCTGTTTTGAGATTCCATGTTCTAAACTGTCATTAACCTGTTTATCACCAAAATCTTTTATTCCTAATCCGTTGATGACGTTAGATTCACATTTTGTTTAAATGACTTGATTAGCAAGTCTTGCACTACTTTAAACACACAATGTAACGGTCTTGGTTACCCAGGGTATTACAGGCGACCTGATAATAACCTGTGTATCATGTTGTCCACCCCCCAAATTCAAGCTGTTCGCTTCACTGTTAGCCATATATTCTACTTGGCTATTTTTCCACATATTCATCTGCCAGCTGTACCTGAGCTGAGTAATTGAACTCGTTCTAATTTTAGGGTACAACATTTGCCCCCCAAGCTCCTGCTCGTGCTTGATGTCGTCTCTTTCTGACATGCACAGTAGGGGCTTTTAGGCTTCTGCCATGTAAAATCATGCTTTCCCACTACTCAAGTTCCGGACATGTGACTGCTTGCAATTGGCGCCCGTTTAGGTTTTGAGGACTGTGATGATTGTCCTTTCAACTTTTTGCTGCCGTATGGTTCATTTAATCTAGGCCTTTGGATCTTGAGCTAACCCAATCGGATGGCCCAAATTAATTCCCGTAGTTTATGTATAAATAGGATGACCAGTTCTGAAACCTCACCACCTTTACATTCAAAAAGTTTCCTTTTCAAAAAACAAAGTTTCCCTTTTTCTTCTCCAACTTCTCCAAAAAACCTTCACCGCCTTTCAGACTTTCAGAAGGTTTCAAGGAGCTTCCTGTGGACATATGAACATCTTCTTTGAACGAACATATACTCTTTAAGTATTTCCTCACCTGGTTTGAATTTTTTCAATTCTTTACTTTCCAGTGGGTTTTTTACTTCGAAAAATGCTCATTGCTCAGTATCGTTTAGGCTATGTCTGAGCATAAATAGGAAATAGGATCCGGTTTAGGATAAATGAATGAAATTAGACTTGTTTAGAAATAAGGTACTCATAAATCTGGGCAGTTTTCTGGGTATTTATGAGAAAATTCTTATGGTAAATCAGTTTGAATACTTGTTCGGGGTGTAGAAGTCGAAGGGGTTTTAGGTTTAATCCTAGATAACTTAGAGGTTACGATTCCTTAGGCGGTTTTACATTAAACTGCTTTAAAAAAGAAAGTAGTGGGTTTGACGGTTCTGACACGCAAATCTTAAAGTATCTGGAAATTTTAAGAAATCGAGGTGCGTGGCCTAGGATCCCGCGTGGGACCACGCGTTGAGGCTAGGGCAAAGCTTAGCTCGTATAATTTTCAAAATTTGAAAGTAAACTAATTAAACCTTTTGATCTTCCGTACCTCTACAACCATAGTTAGAAACCATCTTAGGTCGCCTACTAATAGGCTGCTCTGTCGTCAAGCGATCTGAATCATGGCACCAGCAAAGAAGAATGCCGCGAGCTCCTCTGCTCAAGAAAAAAATAAAGGCAAGCATATCGCCTCTGATTCTCCCATCCTTCACTTCAGTCCTGTGGTGGAGAGAGAAATTGTAATCGACCCCAACACATTTTTTGAGGCAGAGCATATAGTCTCCCGGATAACGACTTAGGGGAAAGTGAACAAGATCTTGCTGAGTTACAAGATTGAGATGGGAGCTGACAATCTTATTGCCCAATCCGTGTTTGAGGGAGAGCGGAGTTGCGCCCCTTTCCAAGACGACTGAGAGGGCTTGGAGTGATGAGCACCTGAAGGCCGGTGCCTTCCTCCCACTGGACCAATATTTTGTAGACTTTATGAACTACGTCAAACTGGCCCCTTTCCAGCTCCCCGCAAACTCATACATGCTTTTGGTGGGGTTAAAATATTTCTTTCTAAGGCACGAGTGGGATGTCCCCACTCCAGTAGACATCATGTACTTTTTCTGCCTTAAGGCCAGTCCCGACCAGAAAGGGCGAGGTGATGCCTCACTCATTTCTCGAACTCTTCCTCCGTCATCGACCTTCCCAGCCACCCAAATGACTATAAAGATTTATTCTTTATGTCAAATGGGTTTAAGAATTGCGACCATCGATATTTCAACTGTCCTCGTAAGTCTTCTATCTTGTGAATTCAGCACGTGAACTTTTATCACTTTTCATTGTATAAAATTTTTGTTTTTTAAAAATGTTCTGACAGAGTTCGCTACTTGTGCAACTATGTTTGCGAGGACAGGGCGATCTGTGACCCTCGAGGGTTAGTACGAGACCCTGTGTAGTCTTCCTCCTAGGGAGAAAGACTACCGTCTGATTGTGAATGACGCCACCATGGTGGCTTGCAAACTGATCAGCAAGGCCCAGACGTTAGCTCTGAGGACCCGAGTTCCTCTTCCAGTCACCCCTGAGCTCCCTCTTCTCAAGAGGCCTTGCCAGTCGACGAGGACGTTGAGGAGGAATAAAACGTGGCACTACTTGTGCAAAAAATTTGAGCTCCTGAAGATAATCAGGGGCCTGATCCTGAGCGAACTGCATCTGGGGCAACAGCTGGCCCCTCTTGCCAAGCTAACGCATACCCTTTTAGAGAGTTAGATTGGGCTGTTGCCAGTTATAGGCTAATTCGATTTAACCCTAACCAGCTCATTAGCCGTCACCTTACTGATCCGGACCTCAACCTAACCCTCCTTCAGTGCGTGGATCATTTGGTGGTACGCTATGATCATAGCTTCCCAAAGGCACCATCATAGTTGACAACACTTTACATTTTTGATCCACCATTTTTGAGGAGTATGGGACAAACCGTAGGTCCTGGCCTTCCCTGCTCTAGGGCGCGTACGCCCCTGGTTTTAGATGAATCCAGCCCCGAGGAAGGACCTGAACCCCCTAGGATCTAGGAGATCATAGCTTTAGACTCCCCCTTCCTCCGTTAATCCCAAACTTGGAGGTTGTGCCTAGCTTGGTCAATACAGCCGAGCTGATCGTAGTAGATTCCTCCCCTAGCCCAGAGGGTAGGATTCTTTCTCTTTTTCTTGTATTTATAATATTTTTGAAGCATTACTCTAGTGAAGTGAATCCTCTATTTGTTCTTTTTTCAGGTGAAGAGATGGAGTTTCCAGGAGCTCCAGATTTGAAGGGTGCCTTTAAGGTTGGTGGGGTCGGAACTGGTCCCGTGGTGAAAAGGCCTAGGGTGACGAAGAAAGCAACTCCGAAGATGAGGGGTATCACTATATCCCCCTCAGCTCCGGTAACAATGGTTACTGTTCGCCAAGCTCCCCCTCCTCCTCCTCCTCCTCGACACATGCCTTCCTCAAATCCTCAAGTGATTCAAAGCAAGGCCCCCATTCAAAGGGAGATTCCCATTGTCCGGATCTCGATTGAGCTACACGACCTGGACAAGATCCCCGAGGCTTTTCGGGGTATCGTGTATGAGACAACAAGCCACATGGTGGGCCATGCTTACAAGGCTACTGCCAGGGATTTGAGGGCTATAGAAGAGCGCAGCTCTGAAGACATCCTCGAATATGCTATGGGGATGAACCTTACCGTGAGTCCCTTTCACCCTCCTAACTTTTCCTTGCTTCATTATTTTTTATTTATTTTTGACTTGCTTCATTACTCTACAGTCTGTCTTGGCCCAATATCAAAGCATAGCTCGTGTTGAAGCTAGGAACGAGGAACTCCGAGCTGCCCTAAATGTCGGTCAAGAGAATGAGCAGGCCACCAAAGCCACCCTGAGTGTTGCACAAGAGAATGAGCAGGCTTCCAATGCTGCTCTTATTTCTTCTTAGAAGGGCGAGTGGTCAGCGAAGGCCACCCTGTCCACCTCTCAGGGTCAGGTCATGGAGGCGAGTCATCGCGCAGATCAGTTTCAGGCCGAAAACGAAGAACTCAAAATGAAGCTGATCGAGGCCGAGGCTAAGGCCAAGGAGGAAGCTGCAGTGTCCTCATCACAAATGGAGGATATGCTTTACCATTACTGGTCCTTTAGCCAGGACAAAAACTTCTCTTTTATGCAGCCCTAGCTGTGGGATCCGTATCTTGCTAGGCTCAAGGTTTAGTTCTCGCAGGAACCTTCAGAGACTAGCGAAGCTTCCTGAGCTGCAGAGGGGGATGGTGTAATGACCCAAATTCGCTATTAAGGCTTAAGGGCCTTGAGTAGTGTGCCTGGAGGGCATAATGGGATTTTGTGTGTGACTTTAATGAGTTTAATGCATGATTATGATTTAATGCACATTATATGACTATTTGATTATTTGAGATGCATGACTATGTGAATTAGTATGCATGTAGACCTGATTATCTTAGAAAGAGCATAATTGTAATTTGGCCATTTTGGGCATGACTGTGTTGATATCTGTGATCTGTGACTCGAGACGATCCTAGAATGAGCGGGTTAGCGGAAAAGTCAAAGCGGGAATCTATACCCGGCTTGGGTTAAGCCTGGGGAGTTTAAATGAGAATTTGGAAAATATATTGAGGTTAATCTTGATGATGAGGAATGTATAATTGGTGATTAATCAGGTATTGGGTAGCAAGCGGGAAATTATTAGGAACACTTGAGGAATTAGTGGGAATTTGGGTAATATGACTAAAATGTCCCTACATGGACATAAAGGTTTAGAATTATTAAGGGAGGGCATTTTGGTCTTTAGGCTTGTTAGAGATAAGTTTAAGGGAGCTTTATATACTTAGTGGATTTTGTAGAAAAAGAGTTATAAGGCTGAAAAGAAAGAAAGAAGGAAGAGAAAAGAAAAGAGAGAAAACAGAGGCGTTTGGCTTTAAAGAATTGGTTTGTGGCTCTCCCAACCATTTTCCTTCATTTTTCTTGGAGTTAAGCTCAGTGGAGAGCTAGGGTAGGCTGAGCATCAAGGATCCTAAGCTAGACTTGAGGATTGGCAAGGATTAGCAAGATCACATCAGAAATTTGAGGTAAGTTCTTGGGGATTTCAGTTTTAGGGCTTGACTGGTTTGAGCTGTGTATTTGAGCTAAATAGATGGGATTTTTGGGGAAATCAGGTCAAGGTTGTGAAGGAGCAAGCTAAGGAGGTCTAGGGTTCAACTCAAGGTCGAATTTCTATCCACAGTATGATTTCTAAGACCTTATCTTTGTTGTTTGAGTGAATTTCTGGTTTTTGGGTTCATTATGGTAAATCTTGAGTTTTGGGTTGCTTGAGCTTGGGGTATGAGTTCTTGGGATGCTTGGGATGAGTGTGAGGTGTTGATAAGTTTGTTTTTGGGCTTGGGAATGATTTGGACAAGTTTGGGGTTGAAATGGTAGAAGGAAATCACAAGAAGCGATTTTTGGGTTTTGCTGGTCTGCAACTAGCGCTACAGCGCTAGTCAGGGGGCGCTGTAGCGCTAGCCCCTGTTCTGGGGGGTGTGGTTTTGCTTGTAGCGCTACAGCGCCCTCTTTAGAGCGCTGTAGCGCTGCACTGTTCACAGAAGGGGATTTTTGGGTTTTTGTTGAGGGATTTTGACCTAGGGTTCGGGGCTCGATTCCACCACTTAGTTTTGGGGATCTAGGACTTCCCGGGGGCTCGGGATTGGTCCCGAGGCTAGGTTTTGGACTTGAGGTTTGGTAATGACTTTGACTTATGGATTTTGCTTAGGTAAGCGCTAGGGCTCGAGTAGGATCGTGCTCAAGGAGTCAGGTGATCAAGGCTACCAAATTTAAAGGTAAGAAAACCGTAACACCCGGGATCAGGGCATGGGCCCACAGTGTTATTACAGGGCATGGCCCTAGATTGTTTTACTTGTAAATGTATGACCTTGGATGAATTATTATATGTTTGAACAACTATTTCGAAATGTATTATGCGTGCGATTATAATGAAATGAACGGCTAAGGCCGAGAGCGGCAAAGGCCGGGTATGGCCTTGGGGCCGGAAGTAACACTCAGCACATGGGGTGCTTATAGCCAGGGTGGGACCCAAGACATAAAGGAGTTATCCTTACGGTGAGGACCGAGACCCCAGGCTTTGGTAAGGCCTCTGGGGCGGCATGGCCGTGCTTGACCAGTCTGATGGTTTTCCTATTTATCAATGGATTATATGTCAGCTATATTCTGTGCATATGTTATATACTGTATGGGTTTTCTTGCTGGGCTTCGGCTCATGGGTGCTCTGTGTGGCAAGTAAAAGCAAGGAGTCAGTCAACTGGCCATGAGTATGGAGAGCGTGGGGGCGGCGCGAACATGTTCGGCCTGCCCGACTGCTTTGGTTGGGGGCATTTTGTATATGGCTGTATTAACTCATTCTTTTGATAGTTAACCTGGTGTAAATCTATTTTTGAGTTGTAAATATTTTGTAAACCTTACTTTTGGGATCCTAGGTGTTTGATACTTAATGTTTTCAATGAAACTAAACATTTTCAAAGAGTACATCCTTAAATTCTGGTTTATTCACACTTTTGGTTTTAGAAACCACGTAGAGTCAGTCTAAAAGCACAATTTCTGTTTTAAACTCACTAAGTAACGACTCTAAGGTAGTAGGGCGTTACAGATGGTGAGGAGGTAACTTCTATGGAGTGAGATGATGGATCCCAGTGACTTTATTATTCAACCGTTTATTGTTATTATTATTTTTTCAAATTTTTGTAACAGTCCCTTAGGACCAAGACAATTTCCTTCGGGCTTAGTTCGAGGTTTTTTTCACGTGAGGTCTATTGAAAACTCGTGCTTTAAAAAGCTATTGAATAATAAATTTCTCCAAGCTTCTAAGTTTTTAATCTTTATCCGAGTAAGCTTAATAATTTTCTAAAAAAATCTCCTCGGTTATGTGCCCCCCAAGTAACCAGAACGTATAAACGTTCTTGGTTGCTTTTACAATGTTAGAAAATGAGCTCGTAATAATAAAACAAAGAAGTGGTTATTTAATAATCCATCAGTTACTGAATTGAAGTGGATTTTATAAATAAGCTTACATTAATGGTAATACTATTGATAGTACTTTTTCAAATGAAGAGCATTCCAGGTCTTTGGGACTATTTCCCCATTTAGTCGGGCTAGCTTAAAAGTTCCTTCACGTAGGACATATATTGTCTGATATGGTCCTTCCTAATTCGGACCTAATACACCATCCTTGGGATCTTTATTCGCCAAAAAGACCCTTCGAAGAACCAGGTCCCCCAATCTGAGTCTGTGTCCCTTGACTTTTGAATTGAAATAACGAGTGATCTTTTGTTGATAATGGGCGAGCTGTAATTGTGATGCCTCATGCCTTTCTTTGATCACATCGAGTGATGCACTAAGTAGCTCGTTGTTCTGATCTTGATCAAATGTCCTTTGTCTGTGAGTAGCCACCATTGCCTCAATTGGAAGCATGGCCTTATTTCTAAAGGTTAGGGAAAAAGGAGTATGTCCTGCGGACGTCCTATGTGAAGTTCGGTAGGCCCAAAGAACTTGTGGGAGATGCTCGAGCCATAATCCTTTGGCTTCATCCAAAATTTTCTTCAGGCTCGTCTTGAGGGTCTTATTTACAGCCTCGACCTGCCCATTGACTTGTGGGTATGCTATTGACGAGAAACTCTTCGTTATGCCTTATCTTTCACAAAAGTCTGTGAAGAGATCACTATCGAACTGTGTTCCGTTTTCTGACACAATCTTTTTAGGAAGTCCAAATCGACATACAATATTCTTCACAACGAAGTCCAGGACTCTCTTTGAGGTGATGGTTGCCAGAGGTTCACAATGAAGTAATCAATCGCCACTATTGCATATCGATCTCCTGCCTTTCCCATAGGTAGGGAACCTATTAGGTCAATTCCCCATGCTGCAAATGTCCAAGGGGACGAAATCATGGTTAGCTCGACTGGAGCAGCTTGGGCAACTATGGAGAAACACTGACATCTATCACACTTCTCAACATACGAGATCGAGTCCTTCGTTGAAGTGGGCAGAAATAGCCCTGCCTCAGTACCTTCAGTGCTAGGTTTTGGCCCCCAGTGTGATCTCCACAAAAACCTTCATGTATTTCTTGTAAGATGGTTTTGGCTTCTTCGGGAAGAACACACCGCAGGAGGGGTAACGAATGAGCTCGCCGATATAGGATTCCTTCAACTATTACATACCGTTGAGCTTGATAAAGCAGTTTTCTCGCGTCTTTCCTATCATCACGTAGCTTTTCAGTCGTGAGATATTCCACTATAGAGTCATCCAGGTCGGTCTTATGTCAATCATTCCAACCTCCATCATTTCTCCCGATACACTTGGGCTTTCCAAGAACTCCACCTCAACTACATTCAATTTTTTAGCCTCTTTGGTGGTAGCAAGTGGAGCTAGAGCATCAACGTTAGAGTTCTGCTCGTGGGGTATTTGTTCAATAGATCTAAACTCGAATTCAGAGAATTCCCCCTTTACCTTAGCCAGGTAGGCCACCATCTTGATGCCTCGAGCTTGATCCTCTCCCAATATCTGATTTACCATGAGCTGGGAATCACTATAGCATTGGATGGCTTTTTCTTTCAGCTCTTTCACCACCCTTAGCCTTGCCTATAAGGCCTCATACTCTGCCTCGTTGTTGGATGCTTCAAACCTGAATCTAAGAGCTGTATGGAACCGATGTCCTTCAGGAGAGATTAAGATTATCCCAGCTTCCGATCTGTTCTCGTTTGACGATCCATCAATGAATATTTTCCATAATTCCTACACTGGCTCCCTGATGAGCTCGTCTTGAAAACCAGTGCACTCAGCCATAAAATTAGCAAGGGCTTGACTCTTGATTGCTGTTTGTGGCATGTATAATCTCTCAAACTGGCTAAGTTCGATGACCCATTTCAAGAGACGTCCCGACGTTTCAGGCTTTTGCAATACCTGCCTTAAAGGTTGGTCGGTTAAGACGTTAATAGAATGGGATTGGAAATATGGCCAGAGCTCTGTGGAAGACAAAATTAGATAGAATGTCAGCTTCTCTATCAGTGGGTACCGTGATTTAGCTCCGAGAAGCCTCTTGCTTACGTAATATACTGGTTTCTGTGTCCGATCTTCTTCTCAAACTAACACAACATTGACTGCATTTTCTATCATGGTCAGGTAAAGAAACAGAGATTCTCCAGATGCCAGTTTGGATAGTACAGGGGGTTCAATTAGATGCATTTTCAGATCGTGAAATGCCTGTTCACATTCTTCGGTCCAATCAAATTTTTTGTTTCCCCTGAGCAAGTTGTAAAACGGAAAACACTTGTTAGTGGATTTTGAAAGGAAACGATTTAGAGCCGCCACCCTTCTAGTTAGGCTTTGAACTTCCTTACGCGACCAGGGTGAAGGCATTTCTAACAATGACTGATTTTTTCCAGATATGCCTATATTCCATTGTGTTGACTATGAACCCCAGAAACTTTCCAGATGCCACCCCGAAGTGCATTTCCGGGGGTTCAACTTCATGTCATGCTTTTTTAAGATACCACAAAATTCTTCCAGGTCAGATACATGGTTATTGGTAGTCTTTGATTTGACGAGCATGTCATCGACATACACCTCCATATTTCTACCGATCTAGTTAGCGAATATTTTGTTGACCAACCGTTGGTATGTAGCCCCTACATTTTTCAGTTCGAATGGCATAGCCTTGTAACAATATACATTATGTTTGGTCATGAAACTAGTATGCTCTTGGTCTGCAGGGTTCATCGCGATCTGGTTATATCCAGAATACGCATCCATGAAAGACATGAGATCGTGACCTGCTATGGCGTCTATCAACTGTTCAATCCTTGGTAGTGGGAAAGAATCCTTAGGACAAGCCTTGTTAAGGTCGGAGAAGTCGATACAGGTTCTCCAATTCCCGTTTGGCTTCAAAACCAGCATGGGGTTAGCAACCCAGATCAGGTATTTTGCTTCCCTGATAAACCCGCATTTTAGTAGGCGAGCTACTTCTTCTTCTAATGCTACATCTCGTACTGTCCCCAAAAGCCTCTATTTTTGGGATTTTGTAGGCACACTCTTGTCCAAGTTTAAGGCATGCATTATTATACTCAGACTAATTCCCACCATATCCTCATGTGACCAGGCGAAAACATCCAAGTTCTTCTGTAAAAAATTGACCAACATTTTCTTTCTTTTGTCTTCAAGATTTTTCCCAATTTTTACAACCCTTTAAGATTCTTTCAAGTCAATGTTTACTTCCTCGAGATCTTCTATGGCTTTGAGCTCAGACCTGTATTCGCCTACCCGTGAATCTATGTCATCGCATTGGGCGAACACACCACCTTCTTCTTGAGGATCTTCTATCCCACAAGTGAATTCTATTTCCTAGGACTCCTCACCTCCCTAACTTATGACCATTGCTTCCTGCCCAGGTTGTGACTTTCCCTTCATAGAAATGTTATAGAATTCTCTGGTAGCGAGCTGGTATCCTCTGACTGTGCATATCCCCGATGTTTGAGGGGAATTTCATTGCCAGGTGTCGGATCAAAGTTACGGCTTCAAATGCCATCAGCGCGGGTCGGCCCAAAATCGCATTGTATGCGGCCGGACCATCGATTACTACGAACTCGAGTATTTTGAAGACAGTTCGTGACTCTTCTCCTAGTGTCACCACTAGTCCAATTATCCCTATAATCGTTGTTCCTTCACCTGAAAACTCGTACAGAATCATTGAGGTCTCCTTCAAATCGGATATGGACAATCCCATTTTTTCCAAGGTGGACCTAAAAAGTAAATTTATGGAACTCCCGTTATTCACCAGTATTCTCCATACCCTTTGGTTGGTGAGCTATATAGTTACCACCAGTGTATCATTGTGTGGGAATTGGACGTGGCTAGCATCCTCTTCCGTAAAAATGATTAGTTTTTTTTCCAACCGCCGTTGCTTCGATAACCGCTGCTCCAGCACGAACTCCCCTCCGTTATGAGCCTTCAAATCATTGATATACCTTTTTAGGGCCCCGCTACTTGTGCCCGCCAAATGAGGTGCTCCGGCAATAGTGGTTATATCTCCTCCTACTATTGGGGGAGGATCGACCTAATTTGCCTAAGCTCCAGATTGGCCTACCGGAGTTTCTGGCACTGACTAAGAATTCTGCCTGGTAGTTTGATTGGGGACTACTTGATTTTGGGCATACTGGGCCAATGGTCCAGCTCGAATGAGATTCTTGATTTCATCCTTCAGCGGTCGACAATCATAAATATTATGACCGATGTCGTTGTGGAATCAGAATTTTTTTGAAGGATCTCTCTTCGCCCTTTGGTGCCTTAAAGGTTCTGGCTTCTTCCATGGAAGGCAAGTATAATTTTCCAGAAAGATACGCACTCGGGTGTTTGGTAGGTCGGTATAGGTGGCATAAATGGCCTTGAACTTCTCCACAGACTTGTTCTTCTTCGTCCCGTTCTACCGCCCTCACCATTCCCCTTCCTTTTGTTATTCTCCCCTTGGTTATTCTGGGTAACGACTTGAGCCGTAGTTTCCATATCCGTTACTGCTCCAATGGGTTGGATAGGGGTCTAGCTGGTTCCCATGACAGAAGCTCATGCCTCCTCCAAGTTTATCCATTCTTGAGCTCGAGCTAGAAATTCATCCACGCTTTTAACCCCTTTTCTTTAGAGTTCTTGCAACAGGTCCCCCCCCCCCCCCCCCCCTCCACGAGGATTCTCGTTCTCATTGTTATGAGCTTGGAGGAGTCATCAACATCCCTAGCTCGTGCAACAACATTGGAAAATCTGCTCAAGTATGCTTTCAATTTCTCCCCAGGTTGTTGCTTTACATTGGCCAATGAATCGACTACAACATGAGCTGCCTACAAGGCTCGGAATGCTCTTTTAAACTCAGAGGAAAGTTTCTTCCACGCGCTTATTGAATGCTTCTTGTATTGTTTAAACCACTGACTGGCAGGTTCGACCAACATGGCAGGGAATAAGATACATCTTAGATTGAGCCCGACATTATGGGCCATCATCATGGTGTTAAACATTCCGAGGTGATCAGACGGATCTGTGTTTCCATCAAACGTCAGCATGTGCGGCATCCTAAAGCCAATAGGATATGTTGCCGCTGCAATGTTTGGAGCAAAAGGTTCAAGCTCCTCATCTAAATCACAATCATCCTTTCCCTTCCAAAATAAGAGTCTTTTTATTTGCTCTTCCATTAGAGCCAATCTTTCAAGGGTTTGGTCCCTGGTCCCTAGGTTAGTTGGGGGCTGTTCAACATCTCCCATCCTATTATACCGTTTGATGGGTTGCTCTCCCTCCAAGTTCAAGCTTGGTTATGTGGGACATTCCCATTGTCACGTACGATGGACAGACCTCTCTCATGCCGAGTATGGCTAACATCCCCATCCCAAACTGGATACCTTCTCTGTGAGTTCAAATGATCACACAGGTCGGGATGTGGATTATACCGAGGACTTTGTGCTGAACTCAAGTGATTTCTCAAGTTGCTCTCAAACCTGCCTCTAAGTTGGCTCTCTGGCTAATAACTTCTGTTTGCAAAACTCACTGCTCGCGGTTAAGATCGAGGACCAGGATTTTTAGCACGCGTTCGTGGGGCATAAGTATTTATGGACAAGGAAGGATTTCTCCTACTGTTACCACGAGCTGGAACATCTCATTGAGGGCGAGGTGGTGTTGGATGTCTTATAGGTGACAAAGGGTGCCTTATCAGTGAGCGTATCCTCGTTCCACCAGGACGGACTAAATTAGCTCAATGTCCCTATTTCTCTGTGTCTGGGGCTATGACCGTGGCATAGAGGGATTTGCTGGAGTATTTTTCCTTCGTGAGCCTGTCCCTGCCCCTCCCCACGGATCGTTATGGGCATTTCTAGGAATCTGTGAAGAAGGCACAGAGCTTGGGGTCGCAGTCTTGATTGACTGACTGACAGGCTGATGATGACTAGTGGACTGAGCATTCTGGTGGTTTCTCCCTGAAGGTGTAGAACTCGGAGTGGTAGTTTTGACAGAACGACTCGGTTTAGACCGGTTATTCATGTGGGACTTATGAGATCCACTTTGCCTATTTCCGACATTAACGTCGGTTGCAAGAGGGGGTAACTGAGCCAAGACCTCCTCAATCTGCCTGTTTGCCCTAGCCAGATGGCTCCTTAACTATGAATTTTCCATCTTGACGACAGTCAAGTATCTTGGAGTAGGATTTGGTGGTAGTGATGTTGAACTCCCAGTGTCGTCCTGACTCGCCGGTTGCTTTCCCGGACGTTGCTAAACATCCGACCCCTTTCATTGGGAACAACGGTATGATGGGCCTCCTGCTCACCAGGCTGTTCCATCTCATTATCATGCATCAATTGAGTGAGCACCATGATGAAAGTCGACTGAAACTTGTGAAGTACTAACTAACTCTCAACGAGAGCACCAAACTGTTGACGCGATTTTTTGCCAACAGTCTATTAAGATATTAAATGGGTAGATTAGTGCTAGATTATAAACCGTAATGAAATAGAAAACACTCTCTCAAGAACACACAACTTTTATGTGGTTCAATGGTTAAAATCCACCTAGTCCATGAATCAATATTATTATTTTTCTCTCTCTCAATTTTTGCAGAGTTTCGGTAATACAAAAAATGGCTCTCTCCTTTTCCTGTCCATTATTCCTAGTATTTATAGGGGAATTCCATGGACAAGTTTGGGTAACCGCATGAATAAATAAGGTATCTATTTAATAAAAATTTTCCCATTTACATTGGGATATGATTTGATAACATAATAGAATATACTCCTGCTATCTCGGATAATAAATGATAGATATGTGATACAACCTGTGCATTAATGAGCATATAAAGAGCCTCTGAATCCCTTGGGATCCTTCAGTATGCGTTCTGTCCTAGTTTCCACGAGCTTAATTTCTCACCCAAGCTCATGTTCAATGACTATCTGAATCCTAGCTCGTAATAAGTTTAGAGTGCCTAAAGTTGGATCAGTTATTAAAAGTCTCGAACTTAATTGTTATCCTGAGAGGAAGCCTGATAATAACCTGTGTATCGTGCTGTCAAGCCCCCAAACTCGAGCTGTTCACATCACTATTAGCCAAAGATTCTACTTGGCTATATTTCCACATATTCATCTGCTAGCTGTACTCGAGCTGAGTAATTGAACTCATGCCAATTTCATGGTACAATAACTATATATAAAGTACCTTCACTAAAGTGTCCTACTACACTAGTGACCCAAATCTAGGTCACTTGTATTCATAATACTAGCGAACCGTACTAGCAGTAATTAGTCTAACGATTCCATAACTTTATTTTACAACAAACTGTTTTAAGTTTATTATCTTAATCTCGATCCTCTCATACCAAAATGAGATTAAGACCACATAGATAAACTTTGGAATTTTTTGATATTTACTTAATATTATCAATATAATATCGGACATAGTCTATATATAATAATTCTATTCAATTATTTATTTCATTTAAAACATTTGTCAACTACAATTGCTTTAAGGGCACTATTCCCAACACTATTTACCTAGGGCTCAACTTACCCTTTTTCTCGAACCTCATAGCCAAAGATCCAATAATAAAATGGTCCAAAATTATGTTCATCCCCCTCATCATCATGAGCACCAACATCCAATGTCATTCTAAAACAATAATAAATGATAATTATTATATGATTAAAAGCCAAAGATAGTAGTGATAATGTTTTAGTTAGCCCGTACTTACTTAACAATCCAAGGAATGAAATATATTTAGCTTTGTCTACCCATAGCCATCATCCATTTGTATATAATATCCACCGTATTATTTTTACTATCATCATTGCCAATAGAAAGATGTTCGGCGCCAATTTTTTTAATAGCTATCGTGAATTTGGGTGCATGATTTCCCAAATGAATCTGTAGAATCAATCATGCATATTAACATAATAAAAAAAGTTTCAATTATAACATATCATAAAAAAAAATTGGGTAGAGTTTCCTCTATTTCTATAACATATCTGATAACTCTTGAATAAAGAGTTATTTCATGTGCTTTTGAACTTATAATTGCGAAAAAACTCAATAGCGATGTTAGTTTATTATTAGCTTTTGTAACTGACTTTTGTATTTATATGATCTTAGTTAAGTTTATTTGTTTTTGTAGTTTTTAATAGCTAATGGGTTGAAGACAATAGTTTCATGGATAAATATTTTTACAAAGAATGAACTAACGTGTGAAACTATCTAAGTTGAATTTTGATTGCTGAAATAGCAGGTTTGAGACAGCAAAGCAGATTTTGCTGAAGCATTTTGATCAGGCTATTTTTGGACATCTAAGTGTGCTTGGAAATTTAGAGGACGAGCTTGAATAGTAGCTAAGGTGGCAAGTACAGAAAGCATGAGTCAAAATTAGAAGAAAATGTTAAAGGAAAGAAAAAGGAGACCCACGTATATACCAAAAGGAGGGGCAATATTGTACTTGGATGGCCAAATTGGGAAACCTAGAGGTACAAAGAGAAGGTTTAGTCGCATATTGAGGGGAGTCTGCCATTTTTGGAGAGAAAAAGCAAGAAAGAAAGGAAGAAACACGAGAAATCAAGGAAGATGAGGAGGAGAACACTTCAAGAAGCTCAAGCATCAATTGTATTTGTTCTTTCTCTTATTTCTAAACTTCATTTTATATTTTCTAGTTTGATTTCTACTCTGAATACTTATGGGATGTATTGAATTTGGATTAATGCTCTTTAACTCAGCCATGAACTAATTTTTCTGTGGCTTGAATTGTTGGTGAACCCTGTGTTATAGTGTAGTAATTTCTTGCACATTGTTTTAGTGAAATCTCTCTTGTTCATTCAAGTGTGCTTATTGTTAATTTCTTGTTGTTGTTTGGCCAGCAATGGCAAGATTGTTTAATTATGTTTGATGCTGGAAGGATTAAATATAATGGAAAGAACTTGGATGACACAAGTCATAATCTAGGATAGGTTATGTTAGTAAGTAACATAGGGATGTGTTATTTGCCTTGTGTAACTTTTGAGAATTGAATCTTGAATTTGCATTCTTAAATCTGATTTGGCATAGGTGTTTAATTAAGTAAAATAATTAATATTATAAAATTTGGGAAAGTTTTATGAATGTTTAATGAATTCTTGTTAAACTGGGAGTTTTGCTAAAATATTGCTATCGCAATTTGTTTAGTATAATTAACATAGGGGGAATTAATAATTCAAGTTCATTTTACAATCCTCGTGTTTCTTCCGAATTACTTTGTTTAGTTCATTTTTATTTTATGTATTTTAATCTTTTTAATATTTCGTTTAGCTTACAACCAACCCATGTAATTGCCAATATCTTTAAGTTGTTTATTAATTGTTTTGCCTATTTTTCTATTTTGCAATCCTTGTGGAGATGATTTACTTATCACTATATTACTTGTGTGATTGTGTATACTTGCGTATTTAAATCAATTTTAATTTTCACAACAAGTTTTTGGCGCCGTTGCCGGGGATTGGAATTAGAAATTTGTGTAATATCAATTACTTGCAATTTATTTTTCTTTGTTGATCTGACCTTGTTTGCTTGCTCTTGTGTTTTCTCAGGTGATATATTGTATGAATGAGCAAGAAGACATTGAACTAGCTCCTATTGACCCCGAGATTGAATGAACAGTTAGAAGAAGACTAAGGGAACAACGGGCTCAAAATCGCCTTAATATGGCTGAAGAGGTTGAGGGTGCTAATAATATCACTAACGCGATAGCTATGGCTGATGATAGGGAGAGAGCCATACGAGAGTATGCTGCCCCCATGTTCAATGAGCTCAATTCGGGCATTGTTAGGCCTGAAATTCGAGCACCCCAATTTGAGTTAAAGCCCTTGATGTTTCAAATGTTGTAGACAATGGGTCAATTTAGTGGGCTGCCTATTGAGGATCCTCATCTTCATCTTCGTTCATTTTTGGAGGTGAGCGATTCTTTCAAGCTACAAGGAGTGAGTGACGAGGCCATAAGGTTGAAATTGTTCCCTTTCTCTTTGAGGGATCGAGCTAGAGCTTGGCTCAACACCCTTCCTCCCGACTTGGTTACTACATGGAATGAGTTGGCTGAAAAATTCTTGATGAAGCACTTTCTTCCTACCAAAAATGCCAAGTTTCGCAATGAAATCATGTCTTTTTAGCAGCTGGAAGATGAATCCCTTTGTGAAGCTTGGGAGAGATTCAAAGAGTTATTGAGAAAGTGCCCACACCATGGGATTCCGCATTGTATACAAATGGAAACATTCTATTATGGGCTCAATTATTCCACTCGCATGGTGTTGGATGCTTCAACTAATGGGGCTATTCTCTCTAAGTCCTAAAATAAAGCCTATGAGATTTTGGAAAGGATTGCGAGCAACAATTACCAATGGTCCAATGCTAGAGCATCAACAAGTTGAAAAGTAGCTGGTATACTTGAAGTGGATGCATTGACAGCTTTGACCGCTTAAATTTCTTTAATGACTAACCTTCTCAAGAACATGAGTTTGGGGGGAATGGTACAACCAGCTGATATGGGACAAGTTGCTGATGTGTCTTGTGTTTATTGTGGAGATGGGCACATATTTTAGAGTTTTCCTTCGAATCCCGCTTCGATTTGTTATGTGGGGAATCAAAATGCCAACCATAATAACCCATACTCAAACTCTTATAATCCAGGGTGGAGGAAACATCCAAATTTCTCATGGGGGGGGGGGGGGGGGGTTAGTTCAAGCAGAGCACCAATGCAAAACAAGCCTACATATCCACCAGGGTTTTCTCAACAACCACCAAGAGCTCAACCACCTCTTCCTCAAGTGTCTCAATCAAGCTCATTAGAGAGTTTAATGAAATAATATATGTCCAAGAATGATGCTGTGATTTAGAGCCAAGCCGCATCATTGAGGAACCTAGAGATTCAAGTGGGGCAGCTAGCTAATGAGCTAAGGACTAGACCTCAAGGCACCATGCATAGTGATACCGAAAATCCAAGGAGAGATGTTAAGGAGCATTGCAAGGCAGTCACCTTGAGGAATGGTAAAAATCAGGAGTTGAATGAGGATAATCCTAAGAGCAACAGCAAGCCCACTTCAATCCAAAGTAGTGTGGAAAAGGAAGAAAGAGTTGTGAGTTCGAAAATGTCAAATACTGATCCTGAAGCAATTGCTGCAGTAATTCCTCAGCAAAATGCAACAGAGAAGCCTATGAGTAAACCACCTTTACCATTTCCTCAGCTATTTCAAAAGCAGCAACAAGATGGTCACTTCTGAAGATTTTTAGATGTTTTGAAACAACTTCACATCAATATACTATTGGTGGAAGCTTTGGAACAAATGGCCAACCATGTGAAGTTTTTGAAAGATATTTTAACTAAGAAGAGGAGAGTTGGAGAATTTGAAATGGTGGCTTTGACTGAAGGTTGTAGTGCTATATTGAAGAATAAAATTCCTCCTAAATTGAAAGACTCGGGCAGCGTTACAATTCCTTGTTCTATTGGTGATAAAGATGTTGGTAGAGCACTTTGTGACTTGGGGGCTAGTATCAATTTGATGCCCATGTCGATTTTCAAGAAGTTGGGAATTGGAGACGCAAGGCCAACCGTAGTCACTTTGCAATTAGCGGATCGATGGTATGTTGATTTTGTCAACAATTTTGGTGAGTGGTTTAGAACCACCTGATTTAAATAGGCAATAAATTAAGAAATTCTTTCATGATGTGAGCTTTTATTATTGGGATGAGCCCTATTTGTACAAGCAATGTCCAGATCGAATCATGAGGCGTTGTGTGCCTGAGGATGAATTTTCGAGTATACTAGAGCATTGTCATTCAACTCTTTATGGTGGACATTTTGGTGGGCAAAGGACAACAACTAAGGTTTTTCAATCGGGGTACTATAGGCTTTCTATTTTCAAGGATGCTCATGAATTTGCTAAAAGATGTGATCAATGCCAACGTATTGGAAATATTTCAGCAAGGAATGAAATGCCTTTGAATTGCATCCTTGATATGGAATTGTTCGATGTTTGGGGAATTGAATTTATGGGGCCATTTCCACCGTCATTCGAAAATTTGTATATCTTGGTGGCGGTTGACTATGTCTCTAAATGGGTTGAAGCAGTTGCAAGTCCCACCAATGATTCCAAGGTGGTCATGAAATTCTTACATAAGCATGTTTTCACCCGCTTTGGCACTCCGAGGGCGCTTATAAGTGATGAAGGCACCCACTTTGTTAACAAGATTTTGGAGGCTTTGTTATAGTGTAGTAATTTCTTACACCATATTTTAGTGAAATCTCTCTTGTTCATTCCAGTGTGCTTATTGTTAATTTATTGTTGTTGTTTGGCCAGCAATGACAAGATTGTTTAATTATGTTTGATGTTGGAAGGATTAAATATAATGGAAAGAACTTGGATGACACAAGTCATAATCTAGGTTAGGTTATGTTAGTAAGTAACATAGGGATGTGTTATTTGCCTTGTGTAACTTTTTGAGAATTTAATATTGAATATGCATTCTTAAATCTGATTTGGCATAGGAATATGTTTAATTATGTAAAAGAATTAATATCATAAAATTTGGAAAAGTTTTATGAATGTTTAGTGAATTCTTGTTAACCTGGGAGTTTTGCTAAAATATTGATGCCGCAATCTGTTCAGTATAATTAACATAGGGAGAATTAATAATTCAAGTTCATTTTTCAATCCTCGTGTTTCTTCCGAATTACTTTGTTTAGTTCAATTTTATTTTATGTATTTTTATCTTTTTAATATTTCGTTAGCTTACAACCAACCCATTTAATTGTCAATATCTTTAAGTTGTTTAGTAATTGTTTTGTATATTTTTCTATTTTGCAATCCCTTTGGAGACGATTTACTTATCATTGTATTAATTGTGTGACTGCGTCTACTTGCGTATTTAAATCAATTTTAATTTTCACAGCAATATCCCAAATTATTATTACCTATAAATTCAATTCAAACAAAACACAACAATCAACATGCATAATTTTGTCCATAAACCACCGTAGCACACAAAATTCGCACATGCTACTTCATTAAGACACATGTTCTCAACCTTCTATTATCTATGCAACACACAATTTAATCTCAGAACCTACTTCACTAGGAATAAATATCTAATATATTCAAACTCCTCTAACAGTTTGTTATCACAGAACATATTGAGTTCAAGTTTAATTGATACATACCTCAAACCAAACAACATAGCTAAGGATCCAATATTATCCATGGAGGCTACTTGATAAATGTTTTCCAATACGAGGAAGATGGTCTCGCGAGGGTCAACGGGATCTTGTACAACCCCACTTGATCCTTTAATGGAAAAGAACTGCTTCACTATAAATTTTAAACTAACGCCAATTTTGTTCAATTCATCACCAGTTAACCATTTTGAAGGTTCTGATTGAGCCCCTTCAGCGAGGACAACTATGTGAGATCTAGCTAATGACAAATGTGGGCTTGGTGATAGGGATTTGTGTTTAGACTTCGATGGGTGTGGTGACACTTCAGAGTTCTTTATTAGGGGATCCTACATAATATCATTTAACATATCAATAAAATGTACCCATGTAAAAATAGAATTTTAACATCTGAGCAAATTATTTTATACCTGAAAAGTCACGATTAAATATTTTTGCCAAGGAAGGAATGTGTCTCATGCGTCACCAACATATCATATGTTACCAAAGGGAATCAGGATCTCAAATTCTACTTCTAAGACATCTATTAGCCTAACCCTCACAACTGAATCATCAAGTATAACTCCATGGATGGTCATTTGACCAACCAAGTTTGGTATAATGATGACACCCTTAGCCACTACATCGTCAATATTTTCGGAATACAGTTGCACTTCGTAGCTCAGCGGTGATGGGTTGTCATAGATTGATCGATCATCTTCATCAAAAGGATCATCTGCTGTTTGTTGGACATGTCAATAAAATTTATCGAACCTCTGTGGTTTAGGGGACATGTTGATAGACTTCATCAATAGGATAGTCTTGGTGAAAGAAATCATATGCATTGTAGGGGGCAGGTCGATAGACTTCATCATTTGGATTCTCATAGTATTGCCCTTCATTATCGTTTGGATTCTCATAGTATTGTGCCTCATCATAGTAGTCCCCATCATCGTTTTCCTCATTATTTTCCTCATTTCGAGCTAGTTCCTCTTCTATTGTAGATTTATGTCTCTTTAGCTCTTCAATCTATGCTTTTAGTCGAGCAATATCCTCTTTTGCAATCAATTTCCTCGGTGTTTTTCCAAAGATTTTGGATATTTTGCAGTGAACCTACAAAATAATCAACCAAGTCAATCAATAAATCAAGCTAAATAATTCTTAAAAGAACTCAACTATTATGAAGTATCATACTCGCCACGTCGAACATGACCTGAGTGCTCTGGTGTCCCTAACGCTTGAGTCAAGACGTCATCGCGACCCTAAACTGTAATTTTATCACGACTCAATTTTTCTTTGAGTTCCCCTATTCAAGATATTTTTTGGTCAAATTAGTTTATATAAATAAAACCAATATGTTATAATAAACATAGCACTTACTATCTTATTAGCAATCTTTCGGTCCAAGTCTATCATAAGAACTTTATTATTTTCATGCAATCTAAGCAAAACTTCATATCGCTCCAAATTTTGAATACCTCGTTCTTTTTTCAACAACGTACAAGATAATTAAAGTTTTTGTGCGATAATATAAACCATTGTTTAAACTGTAATATCAATTATCCTTACCAAATCTTCTCTTATATTATCCATTCCTCTGCGAGATGTTCGATGTCTTGACTTCTATTACAATGCACGTGATTTTTGTTCTTTCTGCTTTTTTTGAAACTCTGGAGTTAGACGACCAACTACAAATTCTAACCAATCTTTTTCGTCATGTACATGTTCATACTTAGTTGGAGGAAATTTGAGTTCCTCCATCATGCCCATTTTAGCCAAAGGCTTGATGTATTCGGTAATGAGTTCACTTTTAAAATCCCTCATTATGTTTCTAACTTTTTTCAAAAGCTCACATTTTAAGGACTAAGGAACGTTGTGACCAGCCTAAGAATATAAACAAGAAAAGTAATTAAATTTGAATATCACACTCAAATACATAAATATCATATTAATAATTTCTTACAATGATATCCTCCCATAGACTGTCTTTCAGTTCGGCCGAGACCTTCCTCCAATCACCAAGATTCACAAAAATTGTGCTTCGTACTCTAGATCCAAGGTACGATATCATATGTGTATACTCATCATCTATTGGTTGTCCCAGATCCTTCTATTCAAGATCTTTCTTTATTTCTTTGGCTTTTTGTTGGGTCATATAACACATTTTTGTTTTACCACGACCCTTTTTCTCATTGTTATCTCCTTGATCTATCATTTGCAACATATAAATCAATTGTTGGGATTTGTGCCCTTAAAGCATATTTCTATACGAACGATTACTGTTAATTAAATAAAATCAATATTTTCACTCATATTTGTATTTAATTATACATGCCATTTATCATGAAGATCCAATATTATTGATGTGGTCTTGAATTAAGTATATGTATAATAATATATAGAAGAGGATTTAATTCAAGATAATAATATAAAAATTTTCCGTAATCGCTAAATAAAAGTGAGGAATTTATTTAATAAAGATTATGAGTACGGTTTATCTTCTGTTTATGATAGAGTAGGTTATCCAGGCTGTTAAGTGTAGAGACACAGAGAGATAAATGTACCGAATACAATATAGATTGTATTGGACTAGAACACGATGAAAGAAAGAACTTCTCATAATCTCTGTTAAAATATAGAAGTTCATTATTCATCAATCGATGGTAGTTTGAGACTTGACCTCAATCTTGAAGTGAGTAATGAACTCCTAATTGTGCTTTTATGAGTTTTGACTTATCAGATAAGGTTCAATATTCCTACGACATAATTCTTGATATCTTGGAGTCATAGAACTACAAGTGGCTGGGAACATACTTCACATATATGGAATCTGCTCCTTACTTAAAATGAAAGCAGATTAGTTGTTCCTTTTAGTGTTGATTCAGGGCTTGGACATAGAGCACTCAATTTATGTTGGAGAACAGAAATTTCATTCTATAATTAAATTTATAGAATAATGTTCATTAGAGGATAAATGAAACTAATTGACAGAGACATAATTAGAGAGGTTAACATACATTAAGACCTATCTTTAATTATGAACAACTAGCAGATTGTCATAACTTATGCAATGATTAAATCAATGGACGACTTTATAGTTATAGCTTTCAATAATATAAGATTGTAGTTTTGAGAGTTCAAGTATGAATTTCTAGTGGAATAATTCATAGTTAATAAATTAATTAATGGAGCTAAGAGTTAGTGAAATTAATTAAATTATTGGAGATTAGAACTACGGGTCCACACTGTCCCCGTACCAGCTCGATAACACAGAGGTATGATTTTGGTATTAAAATGAAATAGTTAAAAATAATAAAGTATTATTTTTTAATCTCACATTTTAATACTATTTGTGAAATAATATTTAAAATATTATTTATGAAATAATATTTAATGGCAAATAAAATTATATTGATAATTTTGTGAAATGAATTTTTATTAAAAAATAATTTAATCATATTTAATTTTGTGGTATAATTGTTAGGAATATATTTTAGAAGATCATAAATATTTTTATGTATGTTTCATTTATTAAACGAATTAACATATAAAACAACCTAGAAACATGTTTCTAATGAATTTCATAAAGTAAATCAAATAACATAGTTTAAGAATCTTACTTTTACGCAGCGGATATTGAGACTCATCCTTTCACTCTTTCTAACCCTTGTTCCATTCTGTCACAGAGTAATAATAAGAGAGTGAACTTGTTCTTCCACAATTTCCTTTGATCATCTAGACTAGGGTGGACAATTCTCAACACACGAGGTGGGAAAATTATGGAGAAGAAGAGAGTAGTGATGGCTGGTCACAATAGGTCTCTTTTGAGCCTAGGTTTTTGCTATAAACACACTTACTTGACAACCCCAGACTTAAGTCCCTATTTATAGCAACATTTCAGGGTTAATTTAATTTAATCAAATAATTAAAATAATAGCTTAAAAATCCCTATATGGCTGAATATTAGATATTTTGCTAAGCCTTGGAATTTTTCCATTTTTAAATTCAAAGCATAAAAGCCTTTAAATTCAAATACTATTATTTTCTATAATTATATAATCAAACAAAACCCTTATTAATTAATTAATTAATTAAATATAATATAATATATATAAATATTAAAAACATATTTTTTATTAATTTTTTTTATATATAATTATAATTATATTTAAATAATAATTAATTAATTAAATCATTTATTCAAATTAACTAATTATAATTTGAATGTGATTTAATACCATTTATCAATTTGACACCAATTTGTCATAATTAATAAATTTACCCAAAATTCTCTTCTATTTTCTAAATTCCCCATCTTAATAAAATTGTCCAAGATTGACATAAAGTAATTTTGACAATCCTAATTGATAATTTAATCAATTAATCGAGACTATTGAGATGATTTATTCAAAGGCATAGTGGGGACCATGGATCCATGAATTCAAGCTCCAATAAGTTACCATAAAATTATTATCGAATAATTTCACTACGTTATTAATTCCTTGTGACTCCACTAAAGACTTGGAATTACACTATTGAACTCACAGAATGATTTGCACTTAACATAAATACGTTATCCATTGTTACAACCATAATTTGTCATTTAATCCTCTATAGATGATCTACAGCTAAGTCGGGTACAAATAACCGTTTTACCCCGCATTGTATTTTATCCTTAAATACCACAACTAAGTTCCTTGTAAATGATATTTCTGTGAACTTTAATCACAGAAATGAGTACTCAATCATTTAACTCGTTGAACCAAGTGATAAGGTGATCATCATTTCACTTCTTGCTAGAAGCTATAGATGTTCATAGATATGATTAACACTCCCACTCGATTATACTACCAAGTCCCCAAGATGTAAGTATGGGCTAGTCTGTAGGGTAAGCTGGTAACGAACAAATCAAAGGACTTGAATAATACAATAAGTTAGATTAATAACCACTCATAATTGAAATTTAATTGACCTATGGTCAATTTATGATATGACTATATTAGATAATAACGGTACATTTACTTATCTATCTAAAGTCAATATCAGTCTAGTCCGATGTAAAATATACATCCGATCTTATTTACTTTGCTAATGTTCTGGAAAGAACATAACACTATAATGTGTAAGTAGATCATATAGTAGATTGGTAAGTAAGTGTAAATCCTGTGTACTACTAATATTATGAGTAACTTCTTTTGATCATATAATTATATTTATATTCCATTGTAATTACGTCACTATAAATATGATTAACTATATGCTCGTGATTTAATAGTAGTTTATATTAAATAAATAATCATGAAAATAAAACATGTGAGCAAAGTGATTGACCAAGTGAAAAATGATTTCTATTTTTTTATTGATAATAAAATGAGATTACAAAGAAATTGAGTTTTAATTAGGGCATAAACCCCAACAATTGTATACTGCATAAAATAATATGATAAAGGCCCAACAAGTAGCATTTCATAGAGAAAATACCATAGGGCCCCAAGCCCTGTAGTTGGCACCAACCACAATCCAAATGGATCGTGGGCCACGCATAGGCCCAATGTGATTAGGGACAGGTCTTCTTTTGATTGTCATGTTAATAGAATATAACATCATGAGAAGAAAGAGACATCAGATGCATTTAACGTTATTTGCCAATCAAGAAAAATAGAGAACTTTGTTCTCTCTGAATTGTGAGAGGAACACTTTCTCATATGTTGAGATTCAAAAGTGTGTTCTTGAGTATCCTATGAAATAGCATAGACATCCATCTATCTCCTTCTCTTTGTGCGACATATTATTGAAGATGGTGGGTTAGGAGGCTAAGACGGTATTTGATCTATACGTGTTCTACCTATAGAAAATATATTTGTAAGTTTCTATTTAATTTAGATTCCTGCACATGAGAAAGATCACATTCTAGTTATGGTTCAAAAAGTGATTCGTTCTTATGCTTTAACAATTAAAATTATTGCACTAAAAATTATCCTATACTTCCGCTTCACTGTCATTCACATGATAAAAAACCAACAATTGGTACCAAAGTCATGGTTGAGATCATGTGTCATGAATTTGATCTGTATTTATTTTGAATGTATGAAAACGTAAAGTACATGTTTTATGAGTGGGCTTAAGGGTTATACTTATTTCTATTATATTTTGAATATGTTGAAATGGATGTGATGAATGAGATTGATCATTAACTATATGGTTCTCTTTGTTGTTGGTTTTGTTCTTAATTTTTGAATTAGATTCAATGTACACCCATATTATTTTGTTGGATATATGTTGTTTGTAATTCTCTAAATTTATAGTTTCTAGAATTTGAATTATGTTCTTGAATTAAGATGTTATTCAATAGGATTGAAGATAACCAAAATTGTTTTGGATTTATTTATTATTGTATTCGTATAAAAAAAAGGAGTTTTTTTTTTCTCACGTTTTTAAGCCGTGAGTTTTGATCATTATTAAAATGGTTAATCAATATATTTTTTTTTATATATAGGCTTGTCGTGAGTTTATTAATTGATCTGCAATGATCAATTAATTATTTGTTTTAAGGAAAAAGGTTGTTGCCGTAATGCTAAGGTGATGCAACATTTAAGGAGATTTATGTGCATAAAGTGATCAGATTTGATCAAATTGCCGTGGTGCACATTTTGAACAAAAAGGAGTTTTTGTTATTTAATTAATTATGATTAAATATTTAATTTAAATTTAAATAAATATTTTAATATGTGGTATTATCAGATTTATGAGAAATATTTGAGTTGTTAGTAGAATGACTCAATCTTTTTGTTTAAGAAACAAAAAAATAATATTCTTGTAACGCCTTACTTCTTTAGAGCCGTTACTAAGTGAGTTTAAAATGTGCAATTAACTCGCTAATCGAGGTTTTAAGTCAAAAGTGTAATTAAACCATAAACAGAGTCATATACATTGAAAATAATTCCATTTATTGAAAATCATAAAGCATTTAACATTTGGGATCCCAAAATACTGTTTAGAAATTTTTACAACTAAAAAATATAACCAGAGTCGGCTAAACGACAAAATCTAGGTTTGGTACAATCATCTCCCAAAATACCCCTAGCCGTGGCAGCCAGGCCGGCCAAACATGTACGCGCCGCTTCACGCTTTCCGTACTCATGGTTGGTTGACTTTCCCCTTGCCCTTACCTGCACTATAGAGCAACCGTGAGCCGAAGCCCAGCAAGAAAACCCTCATAAGAAAATAACATAAGCATATTTCACATTCAACATATAATCAGGCCATCATTAGGCTAAACACGTACGACCATACTGTCCCAGGCACTTTACCAGGCCCTTGGTTCGCAGTCCACACCGTGAGGATATCCTAGGTACCCTTTAGGGTCTCGCCCTGGCAACTCGCACTCTGCGTGCTAAACGCTGCTCCCAGCCCCTTGCCATTCTCGGCCTTCGCCGTTCCCGACCCTTGCCATTCCCGGCTCTTGCCGTTCATTCACATATATGCACACATAGCATAATTAAGCAGATACTTAAACACGTATAAACTCAATCAAAGGGGCTACGCCCTGCAACACAATCATATAGGGCTGTGCCCTGCAACACAAGCTCTACGGGTACATCAGCTTTCTTACCTGTGTCCCGAGCTTTACAAGCACCGATGTCCCGAGCACAGTCCCCTAGTCCGAGCTTCACTGAAACCCTAGTCACAACGCAACAACAATACCCATCCATTAAATAACTTTGGGTCATAATTCTAGTTTATGGGACCTTGAATTCTATCAATCTAGGTCACAAAATCCATCCCAAGTCTTAACTTTTGGATTCCCAAGCCTAAAACCTCTTTATAGCCCAAAAATGCACTAAGCGCCGTGGCCCGCCCCAAGTCAGAGACCTCCAACCCCAAAACAGGGCAGGTGCGTCGCGGCCCAAGCAAGGGCATGCTGTGCCCTACCCTTCTTCCTGGCCACCAAAATGCTCTAGAGGGCCGCGGCTCAGCAAGAACAATGTCGTGGCCCGACCCTTCGAACCCAGAAAAATCCTCCATTTTTACCATGAAAACCCAGCCAATTTACCCCAAAATCAACCTAACAATCCCACTCAATCATCACAACATTTCCCGAGCAATCCCAACAGAAACTAACCCAACAACTCACCCAAATAATCAAGAGAAATTCCCAACTTAGCTTACATGCAACATTCTAAAATACTGGCAGCAATTCAACACAACTCAACACATTTAAAAGCTTACCTTGAGCAGAATTGAATCCCTGAGTTAGGTTCTTAAGTTCCAAGCTTCTAGCTCCCAAATTCCAAGCTCAAAATCCTTAATCTTTGGTTAGTTTCCACCAAAACTCACTAAGCTTCCAAGAGAGAAAAGGAAACCGAGAAATAGAGAGAGAAAGGGCAGGTTTAGAGAATTCTCAATGTTTCTTATGTTTTGTTTTATTTAACTTAGTCTCTAAGGTTACCTCAAGGCTCGGGGTACCAAAAACGTCCCCGAGGGAGAAATGGTAAATTTCCCCAATATTCCCTCCTAAACATTCTCTCTTCAAATATATCTCCAGATATTTATTTCCATAACCCGATAACCCCATAAAACGTCTAATACCCGAAATACCCCATATTTATTTCGACCCCGTTGTGACTTTCTAGCTAACAGCTCCCTAGGGCTGTCTCAGATTGTGCAATGCAGATATATCACAAAAATATCACAATTATTACAATTATCACATTTATGCCCTCAACGGGCTAAAATTACAAACATGCCTCTAATAACCAAACGGGGCCCACATGCATATTTAGTTCACCTAAACATGCATCTCTAATCACATATTCATACAAATTCACACATTCTTATAATAAATCACTTATTTCCCTCCAGGCACACTAATCGAGGCCCTAAGCCTAATTTGCAAATTTGCGACGCTACAATTCTCCTCCTTTAAACTAGGGAAATTGGTGATGGTTACCAAATTCAAATTTGAATTAATTAATTTCAAAATTTAAAAATTAACTGTAATTAATAAAATTATTTAATTAATTAATTTATTACAAAATAAATTGTTAATTTTTAATTTTGGGAAACAATACATTTATGTCAAAATTAAGAAAGTGAATTGTTCACTTTTCTAAATTTTATTATTGGGAATATTTGACTATTAAATTAGTCAAATACATTGTTAATGAAACAAGATTATTAGTTTTCATTTCTTAATGAAAAATATATGATTTATTGAAATCAAATATTGGCTTAAGAAATCACTAATAATATTAATAATTTATTTTCATATAGAGACATGAAATTTTTTGAACACCTTAATTGGAGTCAAAATTTAGTTTATAGAAACTAATTAATTATTAATCAAATATAATTTGAGTATTTATAATCCCAATAATTTTAATTGTAATAATAGTTTAAGAAACTATTTATTATAAATAAAAATAATTATGAATTATTTTTCCCAAAAATTTGATAATGATTTTGGAAACTATTAGTTATTAAGTAATAATTTATGAAATTATTATTTAATAACTGGTAACCACTTTTCATTAGTTATTAATTAATAATATATGAAATTACTATTTAATAAATGGTAACCACTTTCCATTAGTAATTAATTAATAATTTATGAAATTTGTTGCCCTGTGAAATTGGCCAACGGTCATATACATAGTATACGACACCTTTTGAACAAAATAAAGATAATATACGACAGAGTACAAATATCTAAACAGACACAGAAATTTATAGTGGTTTAGTCCTGTTCTGATGAACAGTAATAACCTAATCCACTTAGTCTTTAGTATTGATCACTCGATAGACAATTTACAAAGATGAACTGAAGAGTTCACTTGTCACAGATTTGCCCAGAGTCTCTCCCCTAAAAAATATCCCTTTAAAAATTGATCTCCCACCCCTTAAATGAAGCTTTGTGTCCTTTATTTATAGTACCCAGGGGCTGTTACATGAACAACAAGACTGGGGATCATTGTTTGTTACACGATAATTGTGAGTGGAGATACGTGTCCATCTCCCCATGATTATGAGAACGCGGGTCTTCTTGTTGTTTCTTTAGATCGTGGTTGATGATGCACGATTGAAACCTTTAGGAAAACGCTAAGTCTTGGTTGGTCTATGAGACTTAGGTGCTAGGACTGATGACCATTTAGAGCTTGGGTGCTAGGCCTGATGACCCTCTGGGTGCTAGGCCTGCTGATCTTCTAGGTGCTAGGCCTGATGACCTTCTGGGTGCTAGCCTATTAATCTCAGCTTGAACGAGTGCGGACTTTATCCAACAAAGTGTATTTGGGAGTTTAGGCCGACCACCCTATGCAAAATAGGGTGGGCCAACCACCTTATGCAGTCCTTGAGCATGCCGGGCCAACCACCCCTAGGGGTTAGGGTCAGGCCGACCACCCCTAGGGGCTAGGGCCAGGCCGACCACCCCTAGGAGGTTTAGGCCTGGTTGACTTCCCTATAGGTCCTAGACCTTTCAATTTTTGTTCGTTGGTCTTTTTTCAATACTTTGCCGTTTTTCCATGACTTGTGATGCCATGTGCCGCTTTCTTATTCGCCACGTCATCTCTTGAATTTTGAGGGATAACATTCGCCCCCAAGTTAATCATGTTCAACATTACTGTAAACTTGATCTGGCCCGAGAATCATATCGTAATAGTACTCTAACAGCAAAGTCCCTCGGGACATTACGTAGTACTTTTATCAACTATCGATAATTTGCTCAGCACATATTTTTCAAGGATAATTGTAATTCCTAAAACTAATTATATTTTTCAAGGAATTTTGAAGTCCTAAAAATATGATATATTTTTCAAGGAGTTTTGAAGTCCTAAAAATATAATATATTTTTCAAGGATTTTAATTCCTTAAAATATAAATATATTTCAAGGAATCTGAATTCCTAAAAATATAAGATATTTTTCAAGGAATTTGAATTTTTAACTATACCAGATATTTTTCAAAGAATTTGAATTCCTAAAAATATGGTTAGCCTGAGAGGCTATAAGTACGGAATCACTCATCACATCCCAGACCCATGTGCCTATCTTAGGGAAAGTCTGAGCTGTGAAATTCTCCAAATCTTCATAAACTCTGCGCATCTTCTCTTGGGTAAGTATTCTTTCCCAATCTTTACGTCTTTGATGAATATCTCTGAATTTCCTTGCTTTGCTCTATTTTGATTTAAAACAATTGACTTGTTTGAATCAAAGAAACTTGTCTTTAATCAATGGCTTGATCTTTGTTTCTTCTTGCGTGATATTTTAGGGTTTAGAGGCATGTAGGCCAACCACCAATAGATTTTTAGGGCTTGGCCGATTTCTAGGTCTACCATTCCCATCATAGGCCAACCATCCCTAGGGTTTCCCTTGCCTTGTGTGATTTCCAAGCTTGTAAATTTCATCATGGGCCGACCACCCCTAGGGTTTCCTTTGCCTTGTGCAATTTCCAGGCCTACACATCCCATCATGAGTCGAGAACCCCTAGGGCTTCCTTAGCTTGGGCGATTTCCAGGCTTGTGAATTTTATCATGGGCCGACCACCCTAGGGCTTATATAATGGGTCGAGCACCCCTAGGGCATCCTTAACCTGGATGATTTCCAAGGTTCCCAGGCTTGGGTGGTCGACCCAAAACTTAGCATAGGCCGACCGCCAAACTTCCTGGGCAATTTTCAGGGATCCAATATCTAGGGTGGTCGGCCCAACCATAGGCCAACCACTCAGGACCCTAAATTTTTTTTCCTTTGATTTCATAATTTTTTCTCCTTGGTAATGGATATGCCCCCAACTACTGGCCTATATGGTTCATGGTAGGGAGCTTCATTATGTCGATATACTAACTTTACTTTTTGCCCTTTCTTTGTTGTAGATGTCCATCTCCTCTTCGTCTGACAAGTCTTTGAGCGAGTGTACTTCGTAAGAGCTGTTGGAAAGGGTGAAAAGGACTTTCCCCCATTCTAATCTATATTTATTCAGTGACAAAGATTTCTTGAAAATGTATAGCCTAATGGTGAGAGTAAAACAGACAACTCGGCAACCTTCCGAAGATAATCCTCACATTGCCAGGCACATCACTCAAGGCTCTTCACCCGACTCTTCTCAGATCTCTTCTCAGCATAGTACTCCCTGTGGCTCTTAGGGAGCATCTCAGCGAAGTCATTCTTCTCAGCGAAGATTTTCTGTTCAGCGAGACTCCTTGCAATGCCCTTTGCACCAGGATACCAGTCGGGTTCCCCAACACTCTTCTTCTTAGCGAGAACATACCGAGGGCTCTCATATCCAAGCTACTCACCCTCAAGAGAGTTCTACTCACATGTTCTGGCCTAAGTTGGTTCACTCTTCTCCAAATAGCAAGATAGTCTCGCCAGCTGCACAACAAAAGAAAAGACTACTAAAAGAGTTCCATTCATCAGATTCTGGGGCCACCTTTGCCAGTGAGATCTTATGGAAACTGGTTGAGAAGCCTCACCCTGCTGATTACAAGGTGGTTTGGTTCAAAGGGGATGCCTCTAACATGACTGAAGAGAAGGTAATGAACTTAAGGAAGGCCTTCAACTTTTTAAGCGTTTCTATTACTATCCCTTGTCGAGTAAAAAGGCTGAGGAACTCGCTTTGGGTATGTACGCTTGGACACGCTCTGCCATCAAGTCTGGTACCCTACTTCCTCTTCATTCGTACTTCTGGAGCGTGGCAGATTATTTTGGTATTAGTCCCTCTCAGTTGGCTCCCAATGCTGTCTCTCTTTTGGATCGTATGGGTCGATAGGTCCCACAAGGACCAGAATCGAACATGATCCAATAATTTGATGACAAGGTCCTAGGACCTGTCTCTCTTTTGGATCGTATGGGTCGATAGGTCCCTCAAGGACTAGAATTGAACATGATCTGAAAATTTGACAACAAGGTCCTAGGGCCTATCTCTCTTTTGGATCGTATGGGTCGATAGGTCCCTCAAGGACCATAATCGAACATGATTCGATGGGGTTGATAGGTCTAAAGTGACTAGTCCCTTGTTGAAATAAATGTAAAGAATTAAGTGAAACTTAAGAAATTAAATTCATTCATTCATTGAAGCACAATGGATGTTACATAGATAATTCGAATATAATACATTTGCCTCCTGCTCGGCTATGCTTCTTTCCACCAAGTATTCAACGGGAACGACATTCAACATTGGCATTCTCTTCTCTCAGTAACTTGTGTAATCGAGTATCTCCTGAACTGTGCCAACAAGTCCCTCACCTTGTTCAGGTATTGCACCATCCGAAGTCCCTTGGCTTGATACTCCCCATGTACCTGGTACACTACTAGTTGGGAATCGCTGAATATCTCAAGGGATTGTACATGCACATCCCAAGATAAGCGTAATCCCGCTAGCAATGGCTCGTACTCAGCCTCGTTGTTTGAAGTGTTGAATCCAAGTATGAGAGCACAGTAGATTCGATGATTCCCTGGAGTGATCAGTAAGATTCTTGCACCTAACTTGTGTTCATTTAATGCTCCATCAACATATAGCTTCCATACGGGAGTATCTCCTTCCTTCTTGGTATCTCCATTCTTCGATTGGTAAGAAAGGTCTTCAAGGTTTGTACCCTCGGCTATGAAGTTTTCCAATGCTTGTCCTTTTATCGCCATCCTCAGATGATAAGGGATATCAAACTATCCTAACTCCACTGCCCATTTGAGTAATCATCCCAAGGCCTCTGGCTTCTAAAGAATTTTTCATAGCAGTTGATCAGTTAGGATTCAGATCGAGTGAGCTTGGACGTATGGACGCAACTTCTGAGAGGCGATTACTAAACAATAGGCTATTTTTTCAAGAGGGGATACCTAGACTCCACACTTACTAGCCATTTACTAATATAGTACACAGGGTGTTGTACCCTGTTCTCTTCTTTCACCAAAGCAACGCTGATTGCATGCTCGGTGATTGCCAAATAGATGAATAGTACTTCAACATCTATTGGCTTCACTAGGATGGGAGGTTGAGCGAGATGCTCCTTCAATGTTTGGAAAGATTTGTCACATTCCTCAGTCCATTGGATCTTCTTGCTCCCCTAAGTAAGTTAAAGAAGGGGAAACATTTTTCCATAGACTTCGATATGAGCCTACTGAGGGCAGCTACTCTCCTTGTTAAGCTTTGCACTTCCTTGATTGTGGTAGGTGACTTCATGTCGATCAATGCTTTGATCTTCTTAGGGTTAGCCTCGATTCCACGTGAATTGACTATGTATCCGAGAAACTTACCAGAACCAATTCCAAACGAGCACTTGAGAGATTTACCTTCATGCGATACTTTCCAAGTAATGCAAAACATTCCTTCAAGTTTTGAACATGCCCTCCAGCTTCTTTGGACTTGACCAACATGTCATCGACATATACCTCCATATTTTTTCTGATAAAGTCTCGGAACATGCCATTCACTAAACCCTGGTAGGTGGCTCTTGTGTTCTTCAAGCCAAATGACATTACCTTATAACAATACAATTCCCTGTCTGTCCAGAAGCTAGTATGTTCCTCGTTGGGAGGGTACATACTTATCTGATTATACCTAGAATATGCATCCATGAACAAGAGTATTTCATGTCCTGCAGTTACATCAACCTGTTGATCTATCTTGGGTAGTGGGAAGCATTCTTTGGGGCAGGCCTTGTTTAGATCTGTGAAGTCCGCGCATGTCCTCCACTTCCCGTTTGGTTTTGGGACCAGCACAGGATTTGATACCCAGTTTGGGTAATAGGCCTCCCTTATAAAACTATTTTCCTTGAGTCGCTCGACCTCCTCCTTCAAAGCTTGATATTAGTCTTTGTCAAGCAGTCTCCTCTTTTGTTGTGTCGGTGGTTATTTTTTGTCCACATTGAGGACATGGCTTATCACGGACAGAGAAATTCCAACCATGTCCTTATGTGACCAGGCAAAGACGTCCTGGTTCTTCTTCAAAAATTCTACAAACCGTGCCTTAATTTCCACCATTAGTTCCTTCTCGACTTTAATTACTCTAGTCGGGTCCTCCTCATCTAGTAGGACTTTGTCAAGATCTTCGAGTAGTCCTACCCCTATGATGTCATCCCTAAAGCGAGGATCAATGTCATTCCCCTCACTTTGGGAAACTTGTTATAATAACAAATCTTCGTTAAAAGGAGCCCCTGACTCCAGTAAAGTTTTTCCTTCAATGTCAACTTATATGTTGACAACCTCATTCATTCCTTCGTTCCCTTCGCAAAAAGTCACCACCATGTTGTTTACACATGGTCCTTTCTTGGATTTTACCACCGACGCGTTATAGCATTCCTATGCCTCCCTTTGGTTACCTTGTACGCATCTTTGCCCTGTGCTTGTGGGGAACTTCAAAGATAGATGCCAGATGGAAACTGCTGCATGTAATGCCACCAGGAGGGGTCTCACGAACACTACATTGTAAGCCGATGAGAAATCTACCACCAGGAACTTTGTCATCACAGTCTCTTGCCTAGGGGCATCTCCCACTGTGACCGGTAGTTTGATAGTTCCTGCTGGTTCTAGGCATTCTCCTCTGAACCCATATATCACTTGGGAACAAGGTTTCAGATCCTTGATCATGAGCTTCATCTTCTCAAGGGATGATTTGTAGATGATATCTACTGAGTTTACCGTATCCACCAAGCATCTCTTCACTCGGGCATTGGTGATTTGAATGGTAAGGATCAGAGGGTCACTGTGGGGGTACCTCACGTGCCTGGTGTCATCCTCCATAAAAGTGAGAGTTTCACTTTCATACTTTAGATTTTTTGGAGATCGCTCCTTAAATGCCATGCACTGGGAAGACTTCCCTACCTCATGTCTTAGGGTCCTTGCATATCACTCATGAGCGTTGTTATTGTTGCCTGCTATGTGGGGCCCCCACATATGGTATCCAATGTGAAGTCCACGACCGCTGGCTCTAGTGGTGGATTCCTTTGCCTTCGGAACTCTGGATTCCTGCTTGCGGTCTTGACTCGGTACCTTGAGAGTTTTCCGGATCGGAGGAGAAAATCTTTCTCATCCTTTAGATGTCTGCACTTGTTTGTGTTGTGCCCTTAATCATTATGGAACAGACAAAACTTGTTCTTGTCCCTCTTTCCTTTTGAGTGCAAGGGTGGTGGCTTTTGGTATGGTACCTCTTGGTATGTTGCCAAGTAAATCTCAGCCCTTGTTGTAATCAGGACAGTATAGTTGGTGAACTTGGGCTGGCTTGTCCTTAGGCTGTTTGTCGATTGGTGCTGACTTAGCCTTCTTTTCTCCACTTTGCTCGGCCCATGAGGTACTCCTCTTCTTACCGTTGCCCCCATTGCTACTCTGAGGATTTGCGCCGTTCTTGCTTGCCTTGATAGTGGTCGGATGGTTTATGCCTTTTTCTTCCTTCATGATAGCGTCAACTAGCTTCGTGTATTTGTCTGCTTGGTCCAGGAACTACTACAAGGTGTTGATGGGGTTCCTGTGGATGCTATCCCACAAGGGACTATGATAAATGATTCTTGGTGAGATGGCAATGAACTTCTCTTCCTCTCTTACCGTGGATGCTCGATTTTCTTCTCTCATGAATCTTTGCATGTAGTCTTTCAAGGATTCATCCTACCCATTCTTGATGTCAGCTAGCTGATTGGCATAAACTAGTTGAATCCGTCCGGCACTAAAGACATTGTAAAATTCCTTCATGAACTGCTCCTAGGAAGTGATGGATCCAAGTGCAAATTTCCAATACCACTCCTGTGCTGAGTCAGAGAGAGTGGTAGGGAATACCCTGTACCTATAATCATGCTCCAGACCAAGTAACTCCATCTAATCCTTGAACATTCCAATTAGTCGCATTGGGTCCTCATTCCCAGTGTATGTTGGAGGTTTTGGGGTCTTGTACTTCTATGGTGGTTGAGCCGCTTGGATCTTGGCACTGAAGGGACTCCCACTTCTATGAGCCAGCTTGATATCAGAAGGTTTCTTTGTCAAGCCCTGAATAACCGTGGTGAGTGCATCTATCTGAGCCTGCACTGCTGGCGAGACGTCCCCGACACCCCTTCCTGAGCGCTGGTCCTCTTGTTGATGACTTCCCTCAGATCCTGAGGTTGTGCATTTTTCCCGAGCCTATCGAACATGGTATTGGTGTTGTTCATCGGTTCCTTTCCCTTTCGATACTGAGGGTGTAGGGGTGGTAGGTCCGCCTTGCTCTTGCCGGTGCGATCTTGTCCCCGATCCTTTCCTCCTACATGACTTTGAGAATTTGAGCGACCATTTCCATTCCTATCACGCCTCTCAAATATCTGACCTTCCTCTCTTGTGCCGTTTCGTCTGTCCCCTTGGGATGGGGCATTTGGGTTGGTAACACTATTACTTCGAGAGGAAGTGTTATTCCCTTTAGTCATGGAGGAGGCAGTCTTGGATTGCACCTCTTCATCCTGTCTCTAGGAAAGTGGCTTTGAGTGCGTCCATGGGGTTCGACTCCTCCCCTGGGACTCCCTGTTATTGATGTCACGCATCCCTGCTGCTTTAGCCTAGGCCTCCCTCATTGCTTGAGCAGCAGCTTCAGCGTTAGCTTAGGCTATATGAGTAGCTGTCTCTAGGGCTACAACAACCTCCTGGTGCCTCCGGTCAGCTTCCTGCTCCCTCTGGATCATCTTCTGGACCTGCTCATCTATCCTCCGCTGTTGCCATTTCACAGTGGCCCTCTGGAGGGCAATTTCTATAGCAAAGGCCTCCTGCCTCTCCAGAAATTGCGCCATCTCCTCCTGGTGAGCCTCCTATGGATCCTCCACGTCAGGTTGATCTCTAACCTCCACTTGAGGTAAGTTAACAAGATTGACAGGATCTTGAGTGGTAGACTCCCTAGGAACCGTCTTCTTCGATTGAATGGGTTTTGGAGGCATCGTAAAATTGATGAAAGTGTGTTTTTTGATTTCTTACTCTCAATGAAAGCACCAAAATGTTGACCTGTGAAATTGGCCAATGGTCGTATGTACAATATACGACACCTTTTGAACGAGATAAATATAATATACAACAGAGTACAAATAACTAAACAAACACACATAAATTTATAGTAGTTTAGCCCTGTTCTAATGAACAATACTAACCTAATCCACTTAGTCTTTAGTATTGAATCACTCGATAGACAATTTACAAAGTTGAACTGAAGAGTTCCCTCGTCACAGATTTTCCCAGAGTCACTCCCCCAAAATATATCCCTCTAAATATCGATCCCCCACCCCTTAAATGATGCTTTGGGTCCTTTATTTATAGTACCCAGGGGCTGTTACATGTTCAGCAAGACTGGGAATCGTGGTTTGGCACACGATCATTGTGAGTGGAGATACGTGTTCACCTGTCCATGATTATGAGATCGTGGGTCTTCTCGTTGTTTCTCTGGATCGTGGCTGACGATGCACAATTGAAAACTTCAGGAAAATACTAAGTCTTGGTTGGTCTATGAGACTTAGGTGCTAGGCCCGATGACCCTTTAGAGCTTGGGTGCTAGGCCTGACGACCCTCTGGGTGCTAGGCCTGCTGATCTTCTGGGTGCTAGGCCTGATGGCCTTCTAGGTGCTAGGCCTATTGATCTTAGCTTGAATGAGCGTGAACTTTATCCAGCGATGTGTATTTGGGAGTTTAGGCCGACCACCCTATGAAAAATAGGGTGGGCCGACCACCTCATGCAGTCCTTGAGCATGCCGGGCTGACCACCCCTAGGGGCTAGGGCCAGGCCGACCACCCCTAGGAGGTTTAGGCTTGGTAGACTTCCCTATAGGTCCTGGACCTATCCATTTTTGTTCATCGGTCTTTTTTCAATACTTTGTCATTTTTCCATGACTTGTGATGCCACGTGCCGCTTTCTCATTCGCTACGTCAACTCTTGAATTTTAAGGGATAACAAAATTATTATTTAATAAATGGTAACAACTTTCCATTAGTTATTAATTAATAATTTATGAAATTAAGTGATCTATACCTGTTTTAAAGCTTGAAAATGTCTTGTAATCAATCACAAACGTTAAAAAATGTTAAAAAAATGAAAAAAAAAACCAACGTATAAAACATACATTAAAACCCTATTAAATTCACTGACAATCTCTTCATTTTTTCCCTAAAACTTCAAAATAAATCATTTTATGAACATATACATGATTTAAAGCAATAATAGTGAAAGAAAATAAAAAAAAAACACACACAAACAAAAATGGAGAAAAATGGTCTCCCAGTGGCTGGGGAAGAGTTCGTGCACGACTGTGAAAATGAGGGAAATGGGGGAAACGAGGGTCAGTGAGGGGTCGGGGATGATGAAGCCAATATAAGTGACTTTCCTCAGTAGTTTTTAGGAAAAACCAACCGAGAAAAAGCTTCGCTTCCCCACACATATAACTTTCCAATGCGTTTTAAAAAAAAATCCGCAATAACATAGTATTTCTTCAAGGGAGGTATTAAATGTGATATTTGAGAGTCATTCAAAAATTTTCTTTGTGCTTTTTATTTAAGGATGAAAAAAATCGTAGAGAAAGCCTATATTTGTAGTAATGAATGCTATTTATGAGGCAATATTTGACTTGTGAATGCCTGAGATGTATTACTAGTTGAATAAAAGTTTACATTGCATTATGTTTATGCTATGAGTTTGAGATTTGTGTCTCTAGTATGTACTTAGCTTCCTTACTGGGCGTTATAGCTCATCAGTTTTTGTGTGTGTGTAGGTAAGTGAAAAGCTTAGAAGTCGTGTTGGCAGCTTGAGGGCATCTTTTTGAAGTATGCATAACTGTGAATCAATCGATCTGTAGCGTTGATAGGGTTTCCTCAAGTCTTCCGGTAAGTTTCAAAGTCAAGTCTTTTATGTTTTATTTCCAAGTTTGGGTCAAGAAGGCCCTATGGCCAAATACTCTCGTTGAAGTTTATTTTCAACTGTGTTTTGTTTATACTACTGAGTTCTCATACTCGTTTATATTTTCAAACTTGTTTTGCGATGTAAACGTGTACCACACCAATTTTATATATTTTTTTAATTGTTGTTTACATTAAATTAATTGTTAATTGTTGAGTGTTAGAGTTTTATTTTAAATTGTGTGAATTAAAATTTGTTAATTTTTTTTTTAATTGTTTTAATTTGTGAATTCTTGAGATTTTGTTGTGTGCACCAAGGTGCATGTTAGTAGAAATGCACCCTAGAAGTATGCGTGCATGTGCATGGTATCCATGGTGAGCATGCATTAGTTTCCGTGCATAGTGTATATTTTTCTAGTAACTAATTATTTATTTATTGTTTTAGTTAACTTAGAAAAAAGAAATAATTGGAAAACATTTCAAGAAGAAGAAATAGAGAGAGTGACGTGGGAGAGAGGAGAAAAGGGAAGAGAAAAATTACTTTAATTTTTATTTTTTTATCCTAGATCAATTTTTATTATTTTAAATTTAAAAAAATTAAATAATGGTGGGGAAATGTGGGATTTGATTTTTCCCTATGGGTTGTCTTGGGTCATTTTGAGTTAGTAGATTTGGAAGAGTTAATGTGTGTATGCATGTGTGTGTTGGGCGTGAGGTAGAGAGAGGGAAGAAGGGAAATGGGTGTTGGTTTTCCATTTTGGGATAGTTGACAATTCCCTTTATTTCAAAGTGATTGTGAGGCAAGAATTAAGGGAATTCATTGGGGGAACCTTCCCATTCACACTAGGATTTAGTTTCCACAATTAGGTTAGATAAAATTGGAACAATTGAGTCTTGGGGACTCATTCTCGCTGCCGTGAACTAGAAGGAGAATAGAGAGTGAGAGGGCTCGTGAGGCTTAGAGAGAGGAGAGAAAAAAAGAAAGAGAGAGAGAGAGAGAGAGAGAGAGAGAGAGAGAGAGAGAGAGAGAGAAAGAAAGATCGTGAAGGAGAAGAAGAAGAAGAAAAAGATGAGGAGGGGTCTGAAATCTTGATAGGTATCACTTTGATTTGGTTTTGGTTTGAGTATGATTCCCTAAGATTACCCTTCTCTTCTTCACTAAGTTTTCTTTTTCTTCTTTGTGATTTTTCAAAAATTCTAGGGCATCCAAAGTGGTTGTGATTTTGTGTTCTTGAACACAAACAAAGGAGGAAATGAGTTTTCTTAACCTCTTGTTTGTTTGATGATGTTATGTCCTTGTTATGATCTTGAAATATTGATTTTATTTTTTGATGTTGTTATGTTTTTGGATTATTATTTGAATTTTTGGATTTCTTGAAAGGCATATTCGAATGGTGGGGATTGTTATGTTCTACATGAGGAGTATATTGTTTTGGTTAGGAGAATGATGAGGAGCATGTAATAGTTTATGTAAGTTCTTCTTTTATTCAATTTATGATTTTATGTTGATATCATATTATTGTGTTATTTTAGTTATATGGATTTTAAGTTTTTGATTATAAAGATACAAGTTTGATGTTAGAACACATGCTAGGTTTAAATCTTGTTCTTGATGAAAATTGATGTGTGATGTTACACCATGTATTTGGGCCAAGAGGGAAAAGAAATGTGTACTAATGGTTGTTTTATATCATTATTTAATTTTATTATTATTTTGATAAAAAAGGCATGATAAATTTTGGAAAATTATTTTGGTAGGTTGATATGTGTATTTCAGCCAAGGGTTGTTAAAAGGGTTTGACGTTTTTTTGTTTTCATTATATCTTTGTCTTGAAATATTAAGTGACCAGCATGTTAAATTTGCGGTATGTTTGTTATTCCAATTATGCTAGTTTTGGCCTAGGCTATTTTATGTAGTATGATGTTGTTTTTAAATGTGTAAATAAAATTTGGAGATATTAGGAAGCATGTTAGAACTATTGATGAGTTGTTAGAAAATTAATAATCATTGTTTAATAATTTTATGATTTTATGTGCTTGTTGAATTTTGTTAACTCTAAATTGGTAATTTGTGAATTAATTGGTAAGAAAACAAGCTATGACTTAAAATGCATATTTAAAAAAAAATTAAGACATAAAAAATAGTGATTTTCATATGTTAATAATGTATTTTCGTCAATAAAAGGCCTACATTTTTTTTTAAAAAGTTGTGAAAGCAAACTATACAATTTGTATGCTTACAAATTTGATTATTAAAAATTTATGTAATAAAATGAGATTATTATTTTATAGAAATTAAAGCTAAGGAATTATTCGTAAACTAAATTTTTTAATAAAATTTATGAATGACAAATGTGTGATTTAAAGGAATAATGTATTAATAGTTTAAGTAGCAAATTATTTTATGCTTGCTGAATTTTTGTGAAATTTACATGAAAATAAAAGAAGAAATAATTCCAACTTCAATGCTAGTTTTAAGAACCGTCCCACGTGCAAGTTACATGGAAGTTCATTTTTACGCACAAATATATGTTATTTAATTAAATCCATGGTTCTTGATTTGAAATCATTGAGAATTACTTAGTAGAATTGACATTATTCTCTTATGATTCCATGTGACGTTGTTGTATGAATAAAGTTGTGGTGCAACTTGTGCCACGTGTGCATGACTGATGCACACGTGGGGTATGTATGTTGGGCATGTTTAATCCTACATAATTTTAAGACGAACGTTTGGTTGTGATTCTAGGGTCGTTGTGAAGTACCTCGAACCTTAGTTTTGGTTGGACTTGAGGTGAGGAAGATAGTTAGAATTTTCTATGAATTATGTTATGAAAGGTATGGACTATTATGTTGCAAAGTTATAGTGTTATGGAAAGTATAAGTTATGGTAAGCTAAAGTGTTATGAAAAGTATGAATTACTATGTTATGTCATGGATTGCTGTATGTCTGCTTGTATGATGTATGAAAAACTAGAAGGTTGTTAGCGTGTTGAACGAGACACAACAAAGGAGTTACTGTAAGAACGCCCTAATCTATTACTTTATAAAAGCGTTGCTCAACTCACATGTATTAGAAAAAAATACCATTTTAAGAAAATGTTCAGTGGGGCCTTGATAAAACATGCAATTTGGGCCCAATAGTTTGAAATAAAAATATAATGTCTTTATGCAGTATTTGGAAATAAAATATACAAAAATAAGTCCCACTGACAAAATTTGAAACATAATCCATAACATAAGTTTCTTAATTATTCTTGGCGCTCATCTTAATCATTATTCGTTCATAGGACACCCTGCGTCATACATGCCTAGATGTCGGAACTTCCCACATCACTGCGCGTGCCAATGAGAAATCCTATTGCCTACCTGAAGGGAGAAAGTAAAGGGGTGAGCTAAAAACCCAGTAAGGAAGTACAAACAAATACAACAGATTCAAGAAAACACAAGGATAACATATTGGTATCGTAAACTCATGGAAAACCATATCAAAATCATATCGTATTCATACTCATAAATTCTAATTATAATCATAATCGCACATCTTAATCATACATCATAATCATACATCATGTGATCATGGAACCCCTATTGTCCATGTCACTTCAAGAGGTAACCAACAAAAGCATAAACTGGTAAGACCTCCTCTATGAGGTAAATAGGATCTTAGGTCCTCAAATAACCTCGACGCGTCCACCCTATGAGTTACGTCATATCCATAATAACTCCTGTGTCGTGTCACGTTCAGTACGCTAACAACCTACTGCTTTTACATACAACATAAAAGCAAGCATACAACAATTCATAACATAATGTAATAACTCATACTTTTCATAGCACTTGGCTTATCATAACATATGCCTTCCAAAACACTTTAACTTTTGCAACATAACAAGTCATACCTTTCATAACATAGTTCATAGAAAATTCTAACTAACTTACTTACCTCAAGTCCAAGTAAAATATAAAGTTCGGGGTACTTCACAATAAGCCTAAAATCACAATCAAACGTTCATCTTGAAATCATGTATGATTACACACGCCCAACATACATATCCCATGAGTGCATGAGCCATGCACACGTGGCACATGTTGCACCACACTATAAACATTCAAGAATTTCACATAAAATCATAAAAGAATAATCTTAAGTCTACTAGTAAATTCTTAATGTTTGTAAAACAAGAATCATGTACATAATCAAATGGCATGTGTTGTCCGTGTTTTCACCTAAGGACATGTGGCAGTCTGAGTAGGACACGTGGCACTCCAAGTAGGACTTATGGCAAGGACATGTACTTCTTCAGATGAGGCCATGCCTCGAGGATCAATCCTCAGAGGGTTGATCCTTCAGTTAGAGATTACTCCCCTCAGATAAAGGAAGGACACGAACGTCTCTCCGAGACCATGCCTCGGGAGCTACGGACGTCTCTCCAAGGCCATGCCCGGAGAGTTGCTTGGCAGTCCACGGTTTTCTTACCATCAGTTATCTTCTAGGCCAAGGACCTTGTCCTCAGGATCTAAAAGATAAGCCAAGTGTTAGCCAATACGGGTTTGCAGCATTAGAGGAGTACTTGGCAATCTTTTAGGCGATCCATCCACAGTGTTGTCGATTAACGACTCGATAGTTTGCACTCCCACTACGCTGTCTGACATGGAGATACGTACAACATGCCCTGACAGTACTTGGGGCTTGTTCCCCATAAAGTATGTACCTTTCTACAGTGGGCCCCACATATCTCGGTTGGGCCGTGGTCTCTATTCAATGCAGCCCAATGCATTGAATTGGTATTAATCCCCCAATAATGGGAAGAATGTATATTAATTACAAATGATTAAATAGAGATGTGAGTCTCATTGTAAAGGGTTGGGTATTTTAGAGAGAAAACACCCTATACTCAGAGCAATCTAAACGCTGCCTAACAATACACCATTGGAACTTGCCATAACAGGCTTTCAATCCTCTTAATACCAGAGACTCGTGGACTAGGGTTCTTTTATAACTTGAACCACATAAAAATCCATTGTGTTCGTATTACCTGTTTCTTAAATCTTTCGTTTTAGGGTTGATAGCGAAAAAGGCAGTCAACATTTTTGTGTTTTCATTGAGAACTTAAAGAAAGCGTTTGTAATAATCACACCCATGGTAACTAATCAAAGAAACATTACAGATGATGTACTCCCTCCTACCAAAGTTGAAGGAGGAGAACCCAGTTGACAGCCACCTCAGGACGTTCCTGAGATGGTAGAGGACTATGACGAAGACGCCGAGTATGACGACAAAGATGGTGATGTCATCTAGGGGTAATATGAGGAAGAATACCCTCAACCCATGGACGCGGAGGAGGAGATGCCGAAGGTGGTGATGCTCTATGAGTAGGTGGCCACACAACGATAAAAGATCGATCCGCAAGAGGGTAACATCACCACCCTACAGAATATGGTGCTTGCCATGAAGGCCACTTGTGCATCCCAAGAGCTGTGAGTGGACCATAATGGCAATGCTCTAGCTAGGCACCCAACTGGCGTGAAACCTATGCACCTTGTTGGAGCGCCACTTGTTAATGCAGCCAGAGTGCCTCCCAAGCACCCAGCTACAGAGGCGCGAGATCCGTCAGCTGGGGTGCCCGCCAGGCACCCAGTAGGAGTTAGAACCCTATCGCCACCACAGGATCGTGGTAAAGAAAAGTTGGCGATAATCCTGCTCCAAAGTAGAAGAGGGCTCGTCAAAATCCCGAGGACCACCAGGTTCCTCAACATGCTTGTAAAGGTGATGGCCTAGGGGCTCGAGGACACTGCCAGGCTGTTAGCGCCCGTGGAGCTTGGAGCATTCCACCCCAATGTGCCCATATAAACCATGCGAGGTTTGGAGCTGGTGTCCCCTCAAGACCTCACCAGCTCCGAAGGAATAACGGTCCAGGGATCCACCCAAGTAGTGCCCAACAGAATCGAGAATGTGGTATCAGTATCTCGGTAAACAAAAATATCGAGTCCGATGGAGAAACCGAAGTGGCTCATCCTGTGGATAACGGTGCATTTCGAGGTCAGCCTGGCCTGCGAGACAACCTCAATGCCTGAAGCTGCAATAGGGCAAGAGGACACAAGCCCACTAGGAGAGGGCTATCAGACCTTCAGGATAATCTCAATGCCCAGAGAAAAGATAATCTGACTCAGAGCATCAACCAAGAACGTGACTTGCTCTGCGCGGAGTTAGAAAGTCTAAATTAGATCATGCTCAGAATGGCTAGGCGACAAGGCCACAAATCTGACTCGGAAGACAAAGAAATGGAGCCATGTGCTCCTCACATTGTTGAGGCCCCTCTACCACAAGGCTTAAAAATGCCAACCATATCGCCCTATGATGGTGGCTAGGACCCCACAAACCACCTATCTAAGTTCAACAAATTAATTGTAAGTGCATCGTGTCTCTAATGACGCTAAGTGTCATGTGTTCCTGATCACCCTGACAGGACCAATAGATGAATGGTTCAAAAAGCTCCAAAAAGGATCCATTCAATCATGGCATCAATTATCGTCTTCCTTCCGAAGACAATTCATAAGATATTAGAAGGTAAGCTTTGAGCTCAATTCCTTGGCCAACATAAAGCAAGGGCCCTTCAAGACTCTCAAGGCATACATCACAAACGCTTCAAAGAGGAAGTAGCAAGAACAAAAAGGGTTGATGATGGCTAGCAATTGATGGCATTACAAGCTAGCATCCGCGCAGGGTCCCCACTTTGGGATGGCCTCCAGCAGAGGGGATGCCGACGACTCGACGACTTCATTTGTCAAGCACAAGAAGATATCAGCTGGGAGGATGCCCAGATTGGGGCATTCGAGCCACCTGCCATTTTTCCTACTTTGGCCACGCCTGACCACGTGGCTTGGGGAATCCAATATTCCCCTTTTGCTTCTGTCCAATCAAGCTCTGGGGGAGTTCAACCCAGCCAAAGTGTTATGCCTTCTGGTTATAGCTCCACGCCCGATCCTAGATTCAATATGGCTCAAGTAGGATACGAGGCAGTGCCCACTGGATACAATGCTTTTCACTCTACATTCAGTGCTGGAGTTGCTGCTCCATCCTAGCCTGCTGAATCCAATCGAGCTCCTGGCAGTAGTAGACGCAGGGGGAAGGACAGGGGCTGGAAGCCTAGGGGAAGTGGAACCGCACAAGCTGAGCTGGGAGCCACCTCTGGCGAGAAGTATATCTCACAGTATTTTGAGTACAACGACTTAGTAGATTCCGAGAAAACATTTTCATGTCCACGATGCAAGACGTTCACTACAGGAAGCCGCAGCCCATCCGGAGAGACAGGGAAAGGCGGGACCCTAGAAAATTTTTCGTTTCCACAACTTCATATGGAACCACACCAATGAGTGCTACCTACTCAAGGATGAGATCGAGACTCTCATAAAACTGGGACATTTCCACCAATATGCTAAGGGTGGAGCGCGTCAGGCATAACCCCCTGCAGCAGGACCGCTTGTACCACCTGTTACTCCAAAGGTTCTAGCAGTTGTCCTTGTTGTCCCACCACATCTATTGGCCCAAGGACCTCCTCCGGTGAACGGGCAAGTGGGAATCATATCGGGAGGACCCCAGTTGGGTGGTACCTCCCGAAGCTCACATAACAGGTATGTGTGAGCTTTCAATCACGATGATGAGGTGATGGCTTTGGCTCAGTTTCCTGTCCAAATGCCACGAATGACTGACCAAGTCATAACATCCTCCGAAGATGATGCTCGGATAGTGCTTTTCCCTCACTATGACCCGTTGGTAATTGAGAGCCAAATCTCCAACAAAATGGTGGCCCATATTCTAGTAGACAACGATAGTTTGATGAACATCCTGTTTAAGTTAGCCTTCGAGAAAATAGGGTTGTCCACGATAGACTTGTCCCCATGCATTTTGACTCTCTATGAATTCTCAGGAGAGGTCCTCATCCCGATGGGACAAATAAAGCTCCCTGTAACACGTGGATAGGTGCCTTTCCAGGCCTTCAAATACTGCACTTTTGTGGTGGTAGACTGTTCCTCTGCATACAACGCCATCTTGGGATGACTTGCACTGGTGGAGTTCAGAGTCGTCACCTCCATCTGCCATCTGTGCATGAAGTTTCCCACTGAGGTGGGAGTTGGTACGGTCCGCAGTGACCAGAAAAAGGCATGGCAGTGTTGCAATGTCTCCCTCAAAATTCCCGTGATGGTGGTGGAGGAAGGCCTCGAGAAGCTCGAGGCATCATAGGTACAAGCTATCTAGAAGACCAGGCCAGACGATTTGGACCCAAGGGTTCAAGAAGAGAGGTCCATTGAACTGATAGAGGAGGTGGATGAGGTAGTTCTTGATGCCTCCACCCCGATAGAAAAATAAACGTTGGGGGAAGCTTGAAAATGGAAGTCTGAGAGGCATTAGTAGGCTTCCTCCAAGAAAACCAAGACGTGTTTGCATGGTCACATTTTGACATGATTGGTATTGATCTGAACATCATGTGCCATGACTTGAATGTCAATCCTAACTTCGCTCCCATCCAGCAGAAGCAACAGGTGTTTGATCAAACTCCGAAAGAGGCTCTCAAGGCCGAAGTGAACAAGCTCCTCTCCAACGGATTTATCCGAGAAGCCTAATACCCCAGGTGGCTGTTTAATGCAGTTCTCATGCCCAAGTGAAATGGCACCTGGAGGACATGCATTGATTTCTCGAACCTTAACAAGGCTTGTCTGAAGGACTGTTTTTCGCTCCCCAGGATAGACCAGATGGTCGACGCAAACTCTGGCTATGAGTTTTTGTCATTCATGGATGCATACTCGGGATATATCCAGATATCCATGCACGTCGCGGATGAGGAGCATACTAGCTTTCTGACCGATAAGGGTGTCTATTGTTACCTCGTGATGCCTTTCAGACTGAAAAATTCTAGCGCCACATACCAGAGGCTGGTTAACAAGATGTTCAAGAACTAGTTGGGGTGAAACATGGAGGTTTATGTGGATGACATGTTGGTCAAGTCTAGGACAACCCCTGACCATGTGGGCGACTTGATTGAGGTTTTCACAGTGCTCTGCCGATTCGGAATGAAATTAAACCCCCAAAAGTGCACATTTGGGGTTGCCTTTGATAAGTTCCTAGGGTTCAATGTCAGTGCTTGGGGAATTGAGGCGAACCCCAAGAAGATTAATGCCCTAATCGAGATGTCGTCTCCTCGAAAGCATAAAGACGTTCAGAGCCTGACAGGGAGGATCGCAACTTTGAGCATTTTGTCTCCAAGGAAACAAACAAGTGCATCCCTTTCTTTAATATCCTCCGAGGAAGTCAGAGATTTGAGTGGTTAGAATAGTGTGAATAGATGTTCCAACATCTCAAGGAGCACATGGAAAATCGTCCAATTCTATCCAAGCCAGTAGATGGAGAGCCTCTCCTGCTCTATATGGCTGTCTCAAAGGATGCCATCAGTGCTGCACTAGAGCCAAAAGAAAGTCGCGTTCAGCACCCCGTCTATTATGTTAGCAAAAGACTCCTCGGAGCAGAGTCTAGGTACCCGCTGATAGAGAAGTTAACATTTTCCTTAATGGTTGCCTCTTGAAAGCTAAGACCCCACTTCCAAGAACATCTGATTGAGTTCCTTACAAACCATCACCTCAGGCAAGCCCTTCAAAAACCAAAGTCGTCGAGAAGAATCTTGAAGTGGTCAGTGCAGTTAAGTCAGGCCGACATCACCTACCATCCAAGGGCCACCATAAAAGGCCAGGCACTAGTTGATTTCATCACCAAGTGCACAGGGAATCAGGAGAAGACTGAGGGTAACCCAGTGGTCGGAACATCCTAGAAGTTGTTCATTGACGGGTCTTCGAACGAAAATGTGTATGGGCTGGACTTATTTTTGTTTCCCCTGAGGGGCATAGAGTGCACAATGCCCTTCTCTTTGGGTTTAACACCTCTAACAATGAAGAGGAGCACCTCCGCGTAGCATTAGAGCTCAAGGCCGAGGACCATGAGATTTTTATCGATTACCAACTCACTGTGAATTAGGTTCTCGGAGAGTACTAGCCAGGGGAACAAAGATGGCACCGTACCTAACAAAGGCTCAAGAAATGCTGCATAACTTCTGAAGATACACTATTCAGGAGGTGTTGTGAGAGAAAAATTCCAATGGTGACACCCTGGCTAAGCTGGCCACTACCACAGATGCTGAGTTGATCAATGTGGTCCCCAATGATTACTTAGAGTCACCGAGTATCTCAGCTCCAGAAAAGGTGGAGTATGTACAACCCTAAGATGGGTGGATGGAGCCAATAGTCAAATATCTCGTCTCCGGGGAGCTGCCCCAAGATAAGAAGGCATCTCGAAAGTTGCTTTATCAAGTACTGAGGTACATAATCATGGATAATAATCTTTATCGACGAGTTTACTCTATGCCTTTGCTTCGGTGTGTGTCCAAGCAAGAAGCCAATGTGATACTCTGAGAAGTACACGAGGGATTTTGTAGAGATCACGCTGGGGGGCAGGGAATTTCCAAAAAGATCTTAAGGCAAGGATAATTTTGGCCCACCACGAATGGAGATGTGATGGATTATGTCAAGAAATGCGACAAGTGCAAACTCTTCGGCAACATTCCCCGAGCGCCTCCAAATGAGCTTACACAGATGACCAGCCCATGTCCTTTTCTTGTCTAGGGCATCGACCATATCAGGTCTCTGCCTACATGGAAGAGAGGAGTGAAATATGCCATAGTGGCTGTCGACTACTTCACAAAATGGGTCGAGGTTGAACCACTCGCTACAATCACCTATAAAAGGCCTTGGACTTTTTCATCAAGAACATCGTTTGCCGGTATAGGCTATTGTGGAAGATAGTCTCCAATAACGAATTATAGTTTGATAACGAAGTATTCACAGACTTCTGTCAGCGACATGGAGTTATCAAGAGCTTCTCCTCCGTGGCCCATCCGCAGGTCAATGGCCAAGTGGAAGCAGTTAACAAGACACTCAAATCCACTTTGAAGAAAAGGCTGGAGCAATCAAAAGGAGCTTGACCCGAGGAGTTGCCTAGGGCATTGTGGAGCTACCGCATGTTGGTTATTGTTCCCTGAAAGCATATGTAGTAGACATTGTTTTATGAAATAAATAAAAAAATTGAATTTGTTATGCATATATTTTATGGACTATATTATTCTGTGATAATATTATGTAAATATCAGAAAAATTCCTAAGTCCATATATGTGAACTCAAACACATATTGGTACGGGAGGATTGTGTTTGAGATAAATGAACTTGAAAAGTTCATAGTAAAATAAAGTTATGGAATCTTTAGATTAATTACTACAAGTATGGTGGTCCACTAGCATTATGAATACATGTGATCTAGATCCGGATCACTAGTGTAGTAAGACACTTTAGTGGAGGTACTTTATATATTAGAGAATATATAGAATTGGACCAGATATGTTTATTCATACTTAGTTAAATACTATTTCGAAGTATTAATTAAATATATCAACCGATGATCATATACAAATAGATCTTAATCCTAAAGTTACTATGAACTCCTGTTTATGTTATATGAGTTCTTTGATTCACTCGTTAGGGTCTGTCAGAATGATCAGGCTAGAAACTTTTGTTTTGGGAAGTCATTAATGTAAATAGTTGGGGACATAGTATACAGATATGGAATCTATGCCATCTCGCAAGAGATTGAATAGTGGTTCTCTTAAGGGTTGACTTTTGGCGCTGAAAGGTTATTGAGCTCAAATTCATAATTCCGTTATGAATTAACCTTGACTAGTAAAGTCAGTGGTACTTAAGTAAACAAGAGATAATTAAAAGAGTAAAACAATAATTTTATTTTCGATTAATTATGAAAAATTATTTGAGGGTTAATTTGTATGAAATGATTATATTAATGGACAGTTTATCATTATAAAGTACTCAGTAAATGAAATGTCTATAATTACAAGAGTGCAGTCTCATTTTTATCTTCTTTACTTGCTAATGAAAAGTTGACTGGTGAAAACTACATGAAATGGAAATCAAACTTGAACATTGTATTAATATGTGAGAACAACAAATTTTTCTTGACTGAGGAATGTCCTGAAGTCCCTCTTGCCAAAACTGCAAGGGAAAAGTTTGATAATTGGATCTTATCAAACAATAATGCAAAGTGTTATATGCTTGCGATTATGAGCGATGTGGTCAGAAAGAAGTTTGAGAACACTGAAAATGCTTATGAGATCTAGGATACCCTTCAAGATATGTTTGGGCAGCAGTCAAATCAGTTCAGGCATGAGGCCACCAGATCCTACATGACTAAGAAAATGAAGAAAGGAGTTTCTGTCAGAGAACATGTATTAGACATGATCAATATAATGCATGATGCCATTATCCATGGGGAAATCATTGATGAAAGGACTCAAGTAAGCATTATACTTGATTCACTTTCTCCAGCTTTTAAAGGTTTCACAACCAATTATGGCATGAACAAATTATCATATAACATGACACATCTGTTGAATGAGTTGCAAACTTATGAATCTCTTAACAAAGGTTCTAAGAAAGAAGGAGAAGCAAATGTTGCTGATTCTAACCCATCCTCTTTAAAGGCTAAAACCAAAAAGAGGAAAAATTGAAATGGAAAGGAAAAGGAGAAAAACAAGAATACAAAGAAGCTTAAAAAGTCATCCAAAGGCAAAGAGAACAAGAACACCAAATACTCCAAAAAGAAGACCCCAAAAGGGACTTGCTTTCACTGTGGAGAAGATGGTCACTGGAAGAGAAACTTTCCAAAGTATCTCGCTGACCTGAAAGAGAAAAAGAAAGGTAAATTTGATTTACTTGTGCTAGAAGCTTGTTTAGTGGAAGACAATTCCTCATCCTGGATAGAAGATTCAGGAGCCACTAACCATGTTTGTTTTTCTCTACAGATTCTTAGTTTGATGAGGAAGCTTGCTGATGGAGAGGTGACTATGAGGGTAGGCAGTGGCCAGATTGTCTCTGCAACAGCAGTTGGAATAGCCCGTTTGGAATTTGAGAAGAATAAATTTCTTGTTTTGGAGAACGTTTATTATATTCTTGAATTTTCTAGAAACTTAATTTCTGTTTATATGATGCATGAACAAAATTTTAAAATTTCTTTTAATAATAATTCGATTGTTATTTCAAGATATGGTTTTAAGATATGTTCTGCAAAATCTATCGATGGGCTTTATCAACTACAAACTAAAGAGAAATGTATTTATAATTCTTAATTATTTAAAACAGCTAATCCTAGATCTATTAAACGACAAAAGATTGATTCCGATAATGAAACATATCTGTGGCACTTGAGATTGGGCCATATTGGTCTAGACATAATAAATAGGCTTGTAAAGGATGGTCCTTTAAGAGAACTATCTATTGGATCTCTCCATGTTTGTGAATCATGTCTAGAAGGAAAAATGACCAAGAGACCTTTCTCTGCTAAAGGTTCAAGAGCCACAGAACCACTTCAGCTAGTACATACAGATGTTTGCGGTCCACTTAATGTACAAGCAAGAGGAGGTTATAAATACTTCGTCACTTTTATTGACGATTATTCAAGATATGGTTACCTATACTTAATGCAAAGAAAATCTGAAACTTTTGGAATGTTCAAAGAATTTGAAGCAGAGGCTGAAATGCAATTTGGTAAATCACTAAAAGCTCTTCGATCTGATCGAGGAGGAGAGTACTTGGATTTTGAATTCGAGGACCATATGCGTGAGCATGGTATTCAATCCTAACTCACAGCACCTGGAACACCATAGCAAAATGGTGTTTCAAAAAGATAGAACAGAACGTTATTAGATATGGTTAGATCAATGATGAGTTTCTCATCATTACCACTGTCATTTTGGGGCTATGCGATTCAATGTGCTCTATACACATTGAATGTTGTTCCATCTAAGTCTATCTAAAAGACACCCATAGAATTATGGAATGGTTGTAAACCTAGTTTACACCATTTTCAAATTTGGGGGTGTCCTGCACACATACTTAAAGGAAAGACCGGGAAGTTGGAATCACGCTTTAAAGTGTGCATGTTTGTGGGATATTCCAAAGGGACTAGAGGTGGAATTTTCTATAGTCCAAAAGAAAATAAAACATTTTTATAAAAAAATGCAACTTTTCTTGAACATGACTATGTTAATAACCACAAACCTCACAGTACGGTTGTACTGGAGGAGATGGTCTCGAATGAAGTTTCAAAGTCACCAGAAACAACCAATGAAAAACAACAAGAGGAAACTGCTAGTTCTAGTCAAAATAGTAGAGAGCCTCGTCGTAGTGGGAAGGTTAATAAGCAACCCACACGCTATGAACACGAAGTTCAAATTCTTGTGTCTGACACAAACAAAGAAGATCCACTGACATTTAAATATGCAATGAATGATTCTGACAAGGACAAATGGAAAGAAGCCATGAACTAAGAAATGAAATCAATGTATTCCAATTCTGTCTGGGTTCTTGAAGATCCACCTGAGAATATCAAACCCATTGGTTGCAAGTGGATATTCAAGAAGAAAAGAGGAGAAGATGGGAAAGTAGAGACTTTCAAAGCAAGGCTTGTAGTCAAAGGTTACACACAGAAAGAAGGGGTTGACTATGAAGAAACTTTTTCTCCTGTAGCCATGCTAAAATCCATTCGTATACTCTTGTCCATTGCTGTGTGCATGGATTATGAGATTTGGCAAATGGATGTCCAAACAGCTTTTCTGAATGGCTACCTTGACGAAACCATTTACATGTCTCAACCAGAAGGGTTCGAATTAAAAGGTCAAGAGCAAAAAGTTTGCAAGCTTCTTAGATCCATCTATGGACTCAAACAAGCTTCTAGATCTTGGAATCTTAGATTTGACGACACTATTAAAATGTTTGGTTTTGAACAAAACGTTAACGAACCTTGTGTCTATAAACAAATCAAAGATGGTGTAGTAGTGTTCCTCATTCTTTGTGTTGATAATATATTACTGATTGGAAATGACGTAACATCATTATCAAAGGTAAAGAACTGGTTAGCTAAACAATCCCAAATGAAAGATTTGGGAGAAGCCATGTATGTTCTGGGCATTAAAATTCTTAGAGATAGACAGAACAAAACTTTGGCACTGTCTCAAGCAACTTATATATTGATAAGATGCTAGAACGCTTTAATATGCAAAACTCCAAAAAGGGTGATATGCCAACCCGTTCTTGAGTATTCCTTTCCAAGGAGTAGTGTCCTAAAACACCTTAGGAAGAGGAAGACATGAGACAGTATCCCTGTGCCTCATCGGTAGGCAGTTTAATGTATGTCATTTTGTGTACAAGACCTGACATTTGTTATGCAGTAGGGATAGTCAGCCGTTATCAATCCAATCCAGGATTGAGTCATTGGACTGTAGTGAAGAATATTCTTTAGTATCTTAGAAATACTAGATATTATATGCTAGTATATTCAGGTGGAGACCTGAACCCCACTAGTTACACTAATTCAGATTTTCAATCAGACAGAGATAGTCAGAAATCAATTTCTGGATCAGTGTTTACTCTTGGAGGAGGAGCGGTAGTCTGGCGAAGTATGAAACAAACCAGCATTGCAGACTCCACGATAGCCGAGTATATAGCGGCTTGTGAAGCAGCTAAGGAGGCTGTGTTGCTCAAAAAGTTCTATTTCGATCTGGAAGTGGTGTCAGATGTGGATAAGCCACTAGTCCTATACTGTGACAACAGTAGGCCAGTAGCTAACTCAAAGGAACCACGGAGTCACAAGAGGGGAAAGGACATCGAGAGGAAGTATCACTTACTTAGAGAGATAGTTCATCGAGGAGATGTTGCAGTTATGAAGATAGCTTCAGAGGATAATCTTGCAGATCCTTTCATAAAGACTTTATCCATAAAATCTTTTAAGGAGCATGTAAGAAACATGGGAATTAGAGAGATGCCTCATTTGCTTTAGGGCAAGTGGGAGAATTTTTGGGAATTGTGCCCTGAAAGCATATGTAGTAGATATTGTTTTATGAAATAAATAAATAAATTGAATTTGTTATGCATATATTTTATGGACTATATTATTTTGTGATAATATTATGTAAATATCAGAAAAATTCCTAAGTTCATATATGTTATTTTAAACACGTATTGGTACGGGAGGATTGTGTTTGAGATAAACGAACTTGAAAAGTTCGCAGTAAAAGAAAGTTATGGAATCTTTAGATTAATTACTGCAAGTATAGTCCACTATTATTATGAATACATGTGATTTAGATCCGGATCACTAGTGTATTAGGACACTTTAGTGGAGGTACTTTATATATTAGAGAATATATAGAACTTGACCAGATATGTTTATTAATACTTAGTTAAAATACTGTTTCGAAGTATTAATTAAATATATCAACTGATGATCATATACAAATAAATCTTAATCTTGAAGTTACTATGAACTCCTGTTTATGTTATATGAGTTCTATGATTCACTCGTTAGGGTTTGTCAGAATAATTAAGCTAGAAACTTTTGTTTTGGGAAATCATTAATGTAAATGGCTGGGGACATAATATACATATATGGAATATCTGCCTATTCGAAATAGATTGAATAGTGGTTCTCTTAAGGGTTGACTTTTGGAACTGAAAGGTTATTGAGCTCAAATTCATAATTCAATTATGAATTATCCTTCGCTAGTAAAGTCAATGGTACTTAAGGAAACAAGAGATAATTAAAAGGGTAAAACAGTAATTTTATTCTCGATTAATTATGAACCATTATTAGAGGGTTAATTTGTATGCAATGATTATATCAATGGACAGTTTATCATTATAAAGTACTCAGTAAATGAAATGTCTATAATTACAAGAGTGCAATCTCATATTTATAGTGGAATAATCACGAGATTAATAAATTAAGATTATTTAATTAAAGAGTTTAATTAATAATCTCAAATTTATTGGAGCTTGGAATTATAGGTCCATAGGTCCCCACAGCGGCTCTATCAACATTATTCAAGGTAAGAGTTGATATAAAAGGAAAAATAGTTGAAAGACATATTTAAGAAGAAATTTGTTCTTCGAGCCAAATATGGAATTATATGATAATAGTGATTAATTAATTAATTACAAATTAGTTGTAATTAAAAAAATAATTAACATTTAATTATAATGTAATTTTTTAAATTATATTAAATAATTAAATTAATTTTGAAATTTAATCAAATAATTTATTAATTATAATTTTCGAAATTATAATAAATTAAATATCTAATTTTCGAAATTATATTGGATTTAATTAATTGGTAGAATTAATTAAATATATTTATTTGAGTGGGAGATAATAATCTAATAAGTTCAAATTGGATTTGAATTTAAAATATTAATATTTATTCAAATAATTAATTATATTTGATAATTAGTTAAAAAGATAATTAATTTAAATTTGAATTCAAATTTGAATTAGTTATGAGGTTGTTAGATATTTATCTTACAAAAAAGTTTGAATAAATAATTAAATAAAAATAGAAAAATCAAATATTCCTAGAAATTAGGGTGTCACACGACCACACATAATCTGGCGTGTACTGCATATTTTCAAGGACAAATTTTTCAATTTTATTTAATTAATTAATTAATTAATGGATAATTCAAAAATTAGATTTTGGATATTTTCATTAATAAGATAATTAATTAATTAAAAGATAAATTGTAATTTAGTTACAGATTTATTTTTTAAATTAAATATTTTCTATATTAAGTAAGACTTATTTGAAAATAGAAGACAAGTCATTATTCTCTCTGTGAAAAATAGAACGGTACTTTTCTACCTCTCCTTGAAAAGATAAAGAACCAATTCTCTGTCCTATTCTCTTGATCTCATGTGTTGAGTACATCAAGTAGAATCACAAATAAACTATCATTTATTCTCTAAGTGCCCACACACTTCTTGAGGAGTAGAGAACACTGTGGAAGATCTTGGTGTGAGTTCCTGGGAGCAGCTTGGATAGGAAGATCGTTCTTATAACGAAAAGATAGCAAGGACACTTGATAGGCTTCAAGAGGTATGATTTCTATTCCTAACTTGCTTATGATTAATGTATGTATATTAATGGATTCACATATTTATAGGTAGTTTAAAAAAAAAAAATTGTTGTACACTGGGCCAACCCCACCACCATTCCGTTGCGTATTAGGAAACTCGTTCCTAACACCGCACCACTGTTAGGACCACCACCAGCCATTCAGCCTTCTTGATGGCTTATGGGTACGAGGCTATGCTCCCAGTTGAGGCAGCAATCTCCACACACTGACGGGATATGTATGACATGATGACGAACCATGCCTTACTACGTGAATCCGTGGACCTCGTGGAGGAGCTACGCGAAGCTTCTCAGCTTCGCGTAGCGCCATACCAGCAGAAAGTAGCCAGGTATTTTAACTTAAAAGTGAAGGATAGAAGGTTTGGGGCCGGAGATCTGGTGTTGCAAAAAGTCTTCTTAGCCACTCGAGACCCCGGTCCAGGAGTACTGGGATCTAACCAAGAAGACCCATACAAAGCCGAGAGCGTTGTGTGTCCGGGAACATACAAGTTAGCCCAACTAAGTGGGGATCTGAGACCTCACGCCTGGAATGCCGAGCATCTTTGCCAATATTACCAGTGATATGAGTAGCAAACATTATTTATTTCTACAATGCCCCTTGTAGCCTTCGGGCACATTTAATGGAAACAATGTATGTAAAACACGGTAAGAAATTTATTTTTTGCTTATATTGTTTGATTTCCTTTATTCTAATAATGTTATGTAAAAGCAACCGCTCACCTGGACAAGTGATTGCAGAATCGTCTCCGATCACATGGGGGGCATGGAGTTAGGGCAGCATTATGCCTCACAGGGAACGACCTGAGAAACTAAGCTTGTCAAGAGGAGTAAGCATAGCGTCACCATCCTGAGAATAGAAGATCTTAGGAAACTAGTCAAGTCTATCCTAGAAGACTAAGTTTGTTCCAGGCAGAACAGAACTTAGCTCCTAGGAGCTAGATAATAGTAGTAGTGCGAGAATAGACTTTCATCACCTCCCATGGACACCGAGCTCGGGGAGCACTGACCAAATATCTTGATCACGAGATGCGAACGGAAGGCCGAGTGCCTCGTACTTGGCCCTGGGAAATCCGTCACATCGGGAGCTTGGATAGTCCACGAATAAAGCACCCCTAATGTCACCATATCCCATTGCTAAAAAACCTAGAGAAAATCCAGTAACAAGAACTTAGAGATTCAAGTTGCCTCCTGAGGACAGCGCGCGCCTGAGGAGTAGTAACTGAATCTTGGTCTTCGAGATATAGATGGATGCTCGAGCCATTTGTGGTTGGGCACCTCGTTAACATCACCTCCCAAGGATGTTGAGCCTGAGGAAGTGTGAGATGAGCCAAAAGCGATGAGATAGGCAGTCGGAGAGCCGTTACCATGTGATTTATAAATATGCATTAACTCGCTGATCGAGATTTTAGGTTAAAAAGTGCGATTAAACCAAAATAAAGACTCAATTATTGAACATTAAGTATAAAGAGTTGGTCACTCACTAAGATTCGTAAAAATGTTACATTGGGACCCCAAAATACTGTTTGAAATACATTTACAATCCAACGACATAGTACAATCGAACGTTTACCACATGTTCCTCAAAACAACCCCAACAGTGGCGGCCAGGTAGGCCAAACATGTACACACCGCTCTATGCCCTCCAACTCATGGTTGTTAGACCTTTTCCTTGCCCTTACATGCACCACAATGCACCCGTGAACCGAGGCCCAGTAAGAGAACTTCAAGCACATCATTCAATAATATATTTCAACAATTACACACTTAATCCAGACAGCAAACAGTTACCAGTTCCTATTGGAGTGCACAACAACACAGCAGTATCACAACACAATTGCACAATGTCATAACAACCTAATAGCACAATAGTACAACTGTAGAATAACACAACTGTATATTAACACAGTAGTACAGTAGCACAACAGTACACTAACACAAAAGTAGTCTAACATAGCATTATACTAACACAGTAGTACTCTAACACAACAATACTCTAACACAACAGTACAATAACATAGCTGCGGCCTTCACCCATCAAGGTGTACAATCAGGCACCAAGTCCGTAGCCTTAACCAAATGGGTGTGTACAACAACCTAGAGGGTCTCACCCTGGCGGCCTGCATTCATCATGCTTAACGCCGATCTCGACCCTTGCCACTTCTGGCTCTTTCCGCCTCCAGCTCTTGCCGATCAGTCACAATCATATGTATGATATAAAAACTTTAACCAATACGTACAACACTATACACAACACAACTCTATGGGTACAAACAGTTCTCTTACTTGGTGTCTTGAGCTGACATCCCAAAGTGATCCCGAGCATGACTCCTAATCCCGAGCCTGAGCGGTAAAACCTAGTCACAATGACATAACAAATATATATCCATCAATCTTTAATTACTTTAGAACTTTGGATTAAAATACTAGCCTTCGAAACCTCTGATTCTACTAAACCAGCTAGTAGAGTCCTTCTCGAGCCCTAACGTTTGGATTCCCAAGCTTAAAACCCTCATTTGGCCAATAATTCCCATTTGGGCTGTGACTCAGCCCATAAGGGCCTCAGCCTGCTCAAGTCAGAGAGCACGACTCTCCCTACAGAAGGACACAGACTGCGGCACGTCTCATCCTGCGCTGCGGTGCCTGGTTAAAAAATAGAGGCTCCCAAGCCTTTTTGTTCAAGCGGGCTGCGACGCCAGAAGAACAGGGCCACGACTCAAGCCTACGAACCCAGAAATCCCACCATTTTCAAACTTCTAAACCTCCTGCAAATCAATCCAAACATATTCTAACGCCCAAATTGAGTCCTAAAACACTTTCACTATACTCGGAGCAGTACATAAACATAAAGAAACTGAACCAAACCTCATCACAATCCAAATTCAATCTCCTAAGTCCCAAACCCCAAAACACTAAAAAAAAACAAGGAAATCAATAAGAACACTTGCTTTAAATCTTACCTCTGTGACAAATTCAACCTTAGACAAGATTCCCAACATCTCCAACTGCAAATCCCCAACTTCCAACTAAAATTCTGAGTGCTCCCCTTTGATTCTTCCCAAAATACTCTAAGTTACCAAGAGAGGCAGATGGAGTTGAGAAAGAGAAAGAGAGTGTTGAGAGGGTTTTTTTTTTCTTCCTTAGTCTAGTACCCTGTAGGCTTAAGTCTATCCGTGCTGCCTAATGACAAAAATGACCGCAAGTGTATCCTCAATCCTTTAATACCACCAACGGTAATCCGGTCATTTGTCACATTTCCCACTAATCCTCCAATTGTCTTATAGATCCCCATATAATCCCGACATACTCAAATAATTACCCGCTACCCGGTAAATCCCAGGCACATGCCAAGTTCTCAAAATACCCCTAGGCTCACCCCGAGTTAGGTATCTGACCCCGTTATGACTATTCCGTTAATTCGCTCCCTAGGATTGTCTCAGACCACACATCTCAAATATATCCCCATAACACTGGGGTCTCACTCACAATACAAACATAATTACATTTATGCCCTCAACAAGCCAAAATTACAAACATGCCTCTATTCACAGAAATGGGCTCACATGCATATTTAATACACACAAACATGCATGTCTAATCACATTACTACACAATTCATATAAATATATATCATATAATCACGCATATAATCAATTACTCGCTTATATAATCCCAATTAAGACCTACAAGCACTGTAGTCAAGGAACTCAGCCTTAATATCCCATTCGGGACTTACAACTATTCCCTTCTTATTAAAATTTCATCCTCGAAATTTGGTGAAACATCTTAGGATTCTAATTCTGTAGACCTGAGCATACCTCTAGAGTCAAGTCCTTACCTCGTAACTTCTTTGGAACACTTTCACAAGAACGATAGTCTTAATCTATAAGACTTTATCTCTTTATCCATAATCTTCATTGGTCTTTCCTTACACCATAAGTTTCACTGAATTTCCAGGGTCTTCCCACCCAATAAGGGGTCATACTCGTCACCCCCTCTCTTCAATATTGGCACCAGTAACACCTTGTGATCCTCTGCTCATGCTGGGGTAAGGTTAATCTATAGGCCCCTGGCCTAATCCCTAATAGGATCTCACTAATATATACCAAATCTAAAGTCAAACTCCTCTTTCCTTTCTGATCCATCATATCCTTGCTAGTTCATAATACTTGGAGAATACATCGTTCTCAATCCTGGAACTCCATGTTCCCATATCTAGACTTGCAAACTCTCATGTCCTTGTAATAACGTAGACACTCATGCCCTCAGTGTTCCTTAATAATTTCGCTGGTCCTCTAAGCCATTTCTGAACCAGGATACTTCCTGTCCCTGAGTTCATTTTCCAGAATAAGTGCTTCTCATTCCCTGTTGGACAATATCCTACTCAGAATCACTCTATGACCCTTTTTCCAGAACCTGGAAGTCCATGTGTCTCAATTTGACACTATCAACCTCGGTGTCCATTGGAGACATATGGTCTCTTTTTGTACCCACTCCCTCTTTTGATATTTCACTCACACCAACCATGGTGTGTCAGCCTAACAGGTCAATTCACAACTTTCACCTCCACTCACCTCGTCTTTAGTCTGAGGTGATCCACTCTTAGGATCCATAATTATATCCTTCCATACTAACTCTAGGATACACCAGATTCATAATAGCCCTTCTAGCTTCTGATTATCATCTCTTGTTTACTAAACGATTAGGTCGTATGCCCTCCCAATATACAAATTGTAGTCTCAACATCCACTCAAACTTTCAGGATACAATAATCGTAAGGGGTGATTTAAGGTTCATCCCGCATCTCCCCCTCAATGCAAGCATCCTTTGGATCACTCATCCGACCTACATATCTTAACCCATCTATTCCAAAGTGGTAGGATTCTTAACCATTCCTACAAGATGTTCTTTCTGTGTTTGACCGTTTATTCGTAGGAATATATCCGCCAATTATCAATCACAGGTTTTAAACCAATCCCGGTCATTACTTCAGTCTAACCATGACTAACTGACATTACTGTCAACTCGACATCCTAGGTAGAACATCCAAGTCCTTATCCCTTCATCCACCGTGAGGTGTAAATGATCACTCTTTTAGTTACACACGGGCGCACCCTAACTCATAACATACTGCACCGTAATCCCACATAATAAGCAAGGACGATGTCTCTCGCATCGTTCTCCTGTATCAGTCTATACGTACAACCTCTAATACCATGATGTGTGAATCAATCCTCATTCAAACTTTTAAAAATCTGGTACACAACCATCCATTCAGACAAAATTTATGTTCTCATGTTACTTCAGTCAAAGTATGGCTGTTTTCAAAGTTGCCTCAAGTAGTAGTTGATGTGTCCCTCTGGTTTCACTGTGCTTTTCACCCCTAAGGCGTTCCTTCAGTAATTTCCTTACAATTTTTGTCTTAATTGCATTATATATGATCCTATCACCTCCCATAGCATGACCTTCAATGTCCTCTGGAGAAATCTGAACTTGTCCTTCTTGGAACCTTACCATGTAACCCTGCTTCCTTAGCCTTGGTACTATCAATGAAGTTACTATTCACGTTATGCTTCTGACTGGAAGTAGTTTGAAACATCCTTGATCAATCTGAATACAACTTGTCTGTACCATTCCTGTACTTTCTGCTTGTCGAACTTACCTGGGCCACTGGTCAGTTTAGTATCCTTTACTGATAATCTATCACATCCTACTTAGTGCAAGAGGTAATTCTTGAAACGTCTCTTGCCTTGATCCTCAACTGGTTAATTCTTGAGAGTCCTATCCTCGCAATTAGGCAATGAATCCTTCATTCTTGGAAAACGATGTTGGCATGTTCCATGATTAGATTTTCTATTTGATCAACCCTCAAGTCAAATACATCTTCAACTGAACCTTTAATCCTTTCTGCTGAGCTAGTATCATTGTTTATAATGTTGCTAATATTGATTCTATCTCCGCCTTAATATTATTGCACGTTCAATTCCCTAAATGTGAAAATTATCCCAATGAATCCTCGGGAACCCATCTGGAACCTTAACACCTGGTCCAGTGTTCATCTGGTCTAATTGATATAACCTCAGTGGTATCTTCCTCAACAACTAGGCACCCTGTAACTGAAACCGGGTCCTTTCCTTTTAACCTTAGAAGTCACCATATTATTTTATAGTCCATGGTTGTCCCTTATATGACAGGGAAATATACACTTAGGATCACCTCGTTTACCTCATAGAACCAGCTCAATCAATTACTACCAATTTTCCCAGATAAATGCTAAAATTTGAAGCCCCATTGCGTGACAACCATATAGCATGTGTCACATGTCGATGTCTCTCCTAAGAGGTACCTAGCACCAAACTCAATCAACTCAATTTATAAATAGGAACAAGACCTAGAAAGCCAACTGATCGCCTCCGAGGGCTGGCCTCAGGCTCTAACCATATCGAGACGGTCACTCAAACTAGGGTAGGGTTATCTGCACTCTTTGGTTATTCCATCTTTGTCTTTGGGAAATTCCTCTTGATGTGCCTTACCATTCTTCATTGAAAACATGCCTTGGTTGGCATTCCCCAGATAGCGTCTCCTGCGCCTAGCGTGCACTAAATAACTCCTCCAAACCTCATCGTTGTCCTAGCAGCCACCCTAAGCTCTATGAACTCTCCTGTCGGGACCTGGATTAATAAAAATATCAGGAGTCTTTCTTTTGTGGTTACTTGGCCTCCGCCCCTACTTGATCCTGCAAAAGGGGATACCCTTGCCCGAGCTTTCCGCCCAACGACACTTTTACTTCATGTCTCGAATCCTGCGTCCTTTATAACAAGGGCCCTCCGTACTGCCCAAGCGTAGGAAACAAACTTTACACTAGAGCTATCCTAACACTCTGGGCCATCCCAAGGATCAATCCTCAAGTGAATCGCTCCTTCTAGCCACATCTATTGGTGCCAAACTAAACACGAATTTGGCTGATCTACGAAGCTCACTTACATACTCTGTCACTGTCTTACTATCTTTATTCGAGTTCATAAACTCATCGGTCCTTGCAATTCAAATTGTATCACAGTAGTGCCTCTCATTGAACCATTATCTGAGTTTCCTTCCAACCCTCCATGACAATATTCTGGGTCTGGGATACAATTTACCACCACATTCGGGCATCCTCTTGCAACATGTACATGGCACAAGCCACCCTATCATTGCCTTTCCCTCCTATATAGCCGAGGATGGAGCTAACCATGTTTGTCCACTATTCAACTCTGAACGGGTCCAAACCACCCTCAGGAACTGCAGGATAACACGTATGGAATCTTTCATATAGTAATTCCCATCTATTCCACCCTCAGGTTAGGTCGTAACAGGTGCCATTGTTGCCAACCCTCACAGGGAAGCGTTCCCTGACATAACCTGCTTTCTCAATTGCGTAATCTCTTCCTCTTGCATTTACAATTTTTCTTGCATGCCAGTAAACACCTGTCACCAATCTCATGGCCGATGGATGATTCTAACATCAGCTGCCACCATTCACACTGCCTGATCCAGTTGACTACCATGGATACAAAACTTCGAAATCTGTTTTCAGCCGAAAACCTAGCCTACCAGCCCTGATACTATTATCCAGCACTGAACCATAGCAAGGACAAACAACACAATAGCCATATAATACCCATAACAGAACAGAAATCTTAGAGCCGTTACCATGTGATTTATAAATCTGGCATTAACTTGCTAATCGAGATTTTAGGTTAAATAGCATGATTAAACCAAAATAAAGACTCATTTATTGGACATTAAGTATAAAGAGTTGGTCACTCATTAAAATTCGTAATAATGTTACATTGGGATCCCAATATACTGTTTGAAATACATTTACAATCTAAAGGTATAGTACAGTCGACCTAAGTTGCAAAATCGAACGTTTACCATGTGTTCCTAAAAAAAACCCCAGTTATGGCGACAAGGTAGGCCAAACATGTACACACCGCTCCATGCTCTCCAACTAATGGTTGTTAGACTTTTTCCTTGCCCTTATCTGCACCATAGAGCACCCGTAAGCCGAGACCTAGCAAGAGAACTTCAAGCACATCATACAATAATATATTTCAGCAATTACACACATTATCCAGACAACAAACAGTTACCAGTTCCTATTGGAGTGCACAACAACACAATAGTATCACAACACAATAGCACAATGGCATAACAACCTAATAGCACAGTAGCACAACAATATAATAACATAGTAGTACAGTAGCATAGCAGTACACTAACATAGAAGTAGTCTAACACACCAGTATACTAGCACAGTAGTACTCTAACACAACAATACTCTAACACAATAGTATCGTAACATAGCTGGGACCTTCGCCGATCGAGGTGCACAATCAGGCACCAATTCCGCGGCCTTAACTGAATGGGTGTGTATAATACTCTAGAGGGTCTCACCCTGGCGGCCTGCATTCAGCATGCTTAACGCCGATCCTGGCTCTTGCCGCTTTCGGCTCTTGTCGCCTCTGGCTCTTGCCAATCAGTCACAATAACATGTATGGCATATCAACTTTAACCAATACATACAACACTAGACACTACACAACTCTACGGGTACAATCAGTTCTCTTACCTGGTGTCCGAGCTGACAACCCAAAGTGTTCCCAAGCACGACTCCTAATGCCGAGCCTGAGTGGTAAAACCTAGTCACAACACCGTAAAAAATAGATATCCATCAATCTCTAATAAGTTTAGAACTTCAGGTTAAAATACTAGCCTTCAAAACCTTGGATTCTACTAAATAAGGTAGCAGAATCCTTCCCGAGCCCTAACATTTTGATCCCCAAGCTTAAAACACTCATTTGGACAATATTTCCCATTTGGGCTGTGGTCCAGCCCATAAGGGTCGTGGTAACTCTGTCACGAAGCCCATGCCTATGTCTTCCCACTTCCATTCTGGAATACTAAGCGGTTGCAATAAGCCTGTGGGTCGCTGATGTTCCGCCTTTACTTGCTGGAATATTTGGCATTTGGACACATACTCTGCTACGTCTTTCTTCATTCCCAGCCACCAGTATTTGAACCTTTAAGGTCGCGAGTCATCTTGGTCAATCCCGGGTGAACAGAGTATGGGGTAGTGTGTTCCTCTTCTAAAATCTTCATCTTAATTCCATGGTCATTTGCCATGGATATCATAAGAACCCCTGTCTTGATATAGAGAAATCCGTAGTCTTGCCTTCTTTGACTGCAACCATAAACGATAATAACGTGTCATCATCCCCTTGATAGATCCGCATATCATCTTGTAAACTTGATTGGATGGAAAATTTAGCTAGTTGATCCATGATTATTTCTATCTCGACATTAATGAGCTCTTGCTGTAGCGACTTTTCAATTCTGGATAATGTTGCCAGATTTCTGTAACTCTTCCAACTTAATGCATCGGCAACTAAATTTTCCTTTCCTGGGTGGTATAGGATTTCGCAGTCATAGTCGTTTACTAGTTCCAACCACCTTCGCTACCTCAAATTAAGTTCCTTCTGCGTAAATAAATATTTTAAGCTTTTGTGGTCCATATAAATCTCTCACCGTTCTTAATGAAGATAGTGGCGCAAAATTTTTAGTGCGAAGACCACCGCCGCCAAAACCATATCGTGTGTTGGATAGCGTTGCTCATATTCCTTCAGCTGCCTTGAGGCGTAGGCTATCACCTTGTCATTTTGCATCAGCAGACAACTTAAATCTTGTTTGGACGCATCACACTATACTACAAACTTGTTGTTGGGTGTCGGTACAAAAAGTACTGGTGCTGGGCATAATTTATCTTTGAGCAAGTGGAAGCTTTCTTGACATTTATCCGTCTAGTTGAACTTTTGTTGTTTTCGGGTTAGGTTGGTAACCCTTCTACAAATCTCCGATAATAGCTTGCTAGCTCGAGAAAACTTCTAACCTCTGACGCATTCTTAGGTCTTGGCCAATCCTTCACAGCTTCTACCTAATTTGGGTCTACTGTGACTCCATCTTTGGATACTATGTGGCCGAGAAACGCTACTTGTAATAGCTAAAATGCACATTTCTTAAATTTGGCGTAAAGTTGATACTTCTTTAGTCACAGCATGGTCAGTCTTAAATGTTCCTCTTGGAGTACACCAATATATCATCTATGAATACCAAGACAAATTTGTCCAAGTAGTCCTTGAAAACCCGATTCATTAAGTCCATAAATGCGGCTAGAGCGTTGGTAAGACAAAAAGCCATTCTTCAGCCTCAAAAGGGTCGGTTGTCCCTTCAAAATTTGGAGCGTGTTGCTTACGAAAATGCTTGTAGACTGTCTCTATGTACTGAGTTGGATAAGCCACATAATTCGCCATCAGCCATCCCCCATATGGATATCCTACATTCTGCTCTTGCTGGGGTGCTTGAGCCGCTAGCTGAGGTTGCGGCTGAAACTGCGGTTGAGGCTATGGCTGAGGTTGTTGTCATTGTTGTTGCAACAGTTCTTCTACTTATTGTTGTAACTAGATAATTTCAGCGTTCTTGTCAACTGGTGGTGGTGCATTTCTATTGGCAGCAACAGTGGTAGCATGCGTTCCCCTTCTTCGGACTGGAGGGGCCTCGTGAGTCTCGTTGGTGGTGCTGGGGGCATTGTCATTCGTGCGTGCAAACCTTCAGAGTGACATCTTTAGCAAAGTTCTAACAATCGAGAAAATTATGTTAGAACTTACCCTAATAGTTTCTAAGGAAAAACTTAGTCTAAGCAAACATAACTCAGACCTATCAGTTATGATTTCTTATGAAAAATTATGTAAGTCGTCTTTATACATTAGGTTGTGTTTCTATAGTTAGACTATTAGGCCATCTTTATTATGTTTTAAGTTTATTTCTAACCACCCTATATGACTATATTCTCAGGCTCGAAACTTGTCGTTGTTCCAAAGTTAACCATATTGACGGGGGGTTGGGATCAATAAAATCATTCCCACTACTATGGCCCCCTAAACTCTCAATACAAAACTCGATTCACTGATTTGTATCCACCCTCACCGAACTCAGTCATTATTTATTGAATTTATTCTAAATTAATTATGATTGTAAAAAAAAAATCAATCACATACATGGCATTCAAAAATAACGACTTTATTCATTTGGAAAAAGATTTTCACTTGTTACAATAATAATTCAATAAATAAGGAAACTATACTAATAATAACTAGGGTAAAATTTCTAAAAAATCAGGATCTTCTACATCTAACCCTTTATTTAACATATCATCAGTTATTTCCTCATAATCATCAATTTCATAAGCCTCGAAACTACCACGGGGAATATTAATGAGGATATCATGCTTTGTTCATTGGTGAATTGAAACTCAAACCTATAGGTAAACCTAAGTATAATAAAATAATATCTCATGGCTACCGGTAAATCATCTTCATCATCCATAGTTTCCCATAATTCTTCCAATTTTGAAACTACAGAAGGAAAATCCTTAAAAAGCCTGATTACTAAGACTATTGTTCCATGACTCTCATCATAATTTGCCTAGTGATTTGAAGGTGAACTATCTCCTTGTGAAATATGATCAATCTTTGAGTGATTCATTATAGCACTCCTATTGTATCCCTTGGCTCTCTAACCCTTTTCAATGCCTTATTGGCTCGAATATCATTATAGGTAAAAGCTCCATTCATTTTTGACTAAAACACATAATGAATAAAATGTTTGCTTTTTAAAATAAACATAATATTCATAACGTAAAACACCTACATTGGTGGTTAGATCCGGAGCTTTTGCGTGTGTATCAAGGAAAACTTCATGCATATGAACCGTGGCTCTAATACCAACTGTAATGACCTGAGTAACTTAAAGACCTCAGACCATTAAAACTACTGAGACATAACTATTAATTTTGAATTCATACACAAAATAATAGATCTTTATTAGAAAATCCAAAATACGGGATCTCATTGTTATTACATAAAAACATAAAGAAAACCAAACCTTTATTTTAATTGTTCAAATACTAAATGCGGAAAATCATAAATACATAATTAAAAAGACTCAAAGCATAAACGTTATCCTCGATCGTTCCCATCAGTCCATTCATTTAGTTCTCACCCAATACACATGCCAAAGTCGCCATGAATCCGTCCCGCCTTCCATGCTTATTTACCTACACAATCTAATAAAAAGGAATGAGCCTAATGCCCAGTAAGGAAATACTACTAAAAGATAACATAAACCATAAGACGTAAAAACATAAATCATAAAGCATAAGACTACAAATTAATGGCCATTAACTCATTACCGTAGTATGTGATAGAAACAATCTAGGTCCTCTTGCTACTATTTAGAGGTAGGTTTAAACACAACTATAGTCTACGATAATGATAAAAATCTCAGGATTTGCTTATTTGCTATCTAAGCAACCATATTTCCCAACCATATTTGTTTCTTATAATAACCCCTATTTGATTACTCATACACAATCTTTTGTTTTTCAGGTGACATGGACTCAGATCTGGACAATGTGCTCAACAAGCCTATGTCCTCAAAGGCGAACAAATGCCAAAGAGCGTCGCAGAAGGGAAGTCGCCTCTCCAAACTGTCCAAAAAGACCGAGGTAGTCCCTCTGGCCTCGGTGCCCCTAGATCCTAGTCAAGTTGCCGAGCCGACAGTACTTTCTGAGGTCAGGCTGAATCAAGCCACTAAGCTTGCGGCGCCTTCTGAAATTGTGCCTCCTCCTGTAGCCCAAACGAGACAAGTCTAGGCTCCTCAACAAGAGCGCTTCCTGTCGATCTCGACCCATGTGCTCGAGTTTGTGATCGATAGTGTGGCTGGGACCCATGGAGTCAACCTTGGATCTGATGCTTTGACCCGTGTGGGTCAAAGTTTCAGCCACCTCGAGGCTCCTCAGTGGGAATTTCTGACCTCCTGTCGAGATGCCAACAATTTCTTCGACAAGAGTGGCAAGATTTTTTCCTCGGTTAGTATTTTTGCTTTAGTCTTCTTATTCTGTACTAACTTTGGCTTGTTCTTTGCTGACCTTTGTGTTTATTTTCTTGTGCAGGCTTTCATATCCTTCATTCAACATAATTTCTTGCTGAATAACGAGGTTGCAACAAGCAAAGAACTTGCCCAGGAGGCTTGAGATTCCCAGTTAAAGCTCGAGGATGACCTCAAAGAAGCCCGGCCATAAATTGCAACGAGGGATGCACCGATTCAGAAGATTCCCGAGCTTGAGTTGAGACTTGAAGCAGCTTTGAAGGAGACTGAGATCTGAGACTTTGAGCTTAAGAAGATTTGGGAGCTGAATGCCAAGCTAGAGGACGAGAAGAAGATGACTTTTGAAGTTATCGAAGGTGAGAAGACTCGTCTTCTTAAGGAGTTCAAGACCAAGAAAGATCGCGTTGTAGACATGGCAATGTATCAAATTTGGGTTAACAACCCCGACCTCGATACTAGCTTCCTTGCCAACCTAGAGATTGAATTTATTGCAAAGTGGAAAGCTCGCCTCGAAGAAGAAAAAGAGGCCAGGCTCGAGGCTGAGGAAGCAGCGTAGGCTTCTAGGACTGCGCCTGGAGAGGCATCTAACCCCTGAAACCGGGATCATGGGCTGCATCCCATTATATTTTTTGTAATTATATTTTTGTGCCCTTGGGGCCAAGACAATTTATAGCTCGATTTTTAGCTATTTTAATTATCTTATGAATTTACATATTATTTTAGTAATTTTTTGTGCTTTCAATTTTTCTAGCTCGAAAACCTTTTTGCACATTGTTGACCTTTAGCTTTTTTCCTTAATATTATGTATCGTATTTCTGGATCGAAATATTTCGAGCACGTTATTATTAAGGACCTGTTCGACTTTATAGTTTATTCAAAATGCCCATGTTTGACTTCGTTATTATCAAGGTCGAACTTTACTTTTACCATGTATTTAAAAATACACAAATGGTATGTAACCTCGTTAGTCTAGTTAAATTTAATTTTTCCAGTTACTTTTCCTCATCCTCGAGGTTGTGAGGTCGAAACCTATATGCAAAAATTTCCAGCCCTTGTTCGACTTATATTTTGTAGTTGGTTTATCTAGAATTCCAACTTTTGACTATCTATTGGGTGTCGTTGGTTTGTTCCAGACTTGTTTAGTTCGCGTGTTTGGTCAATGATCCATACACTTATTAATTTCTTTATGTTGGGTTAATAATCCAAACATTGCTATTGGATTTAATTTTTATTTATGTTATATTTTTTCGAGCTTGTGGTATGATTGTATACCACTTATGCCCCCTTAATATCCTATGATTGTGATCTTAGGTTATTGAATTTTGAGGGTTTGAAAAAAAGTATAACAATAAAAAATACAACTTTTGAATGAAATTCTGTACTTTATTGATAAAAGGCAAAAATAATCAAATACATGCTTGGTTAAAATGAGTAGACATCTTTCCTACATTACTGATAATGGTCGTAGATGTTCACCATTCCAAGCTTGCTGAACCAATCCTCCATTTAGCCTCGTCAGCTTATATACTCTAGGTCGAATAATGGACTCGATCTGATAGGGTCCCTCCCAATTAGAACCAGGTACCCCAGCAAATGGGTCTTGTGTGGCCAAAAACACACGCCTTAACACCAAGTCTCAGGATCCAAATTTCCTATCTCGGACCTTCTTGTTAAAATATCTTGTAGCCTGTTGCTGGTATGCAACATTTTTCAACTGGGCTTCTCCTCATTTTTCTTTGATGAGGTACGGACTCTCTTTAAGCTGAGATTGGTTCAAGGCTTGGTCATATGCGTCACGACTTATGGTTGGGATTTCGACCTCGATGGGCAACATGGCTTCACACCCATAGGCCAAGGAGAAAGGGGTATGCCCTGTTGAAGTTCTTGCAGTGGTTCTATAGGCCCATAAGACTCGAGGCAGCTCCTATAGCCATCTCCCCTTTGCTTCTTCTAACCTTTTCTTCGTAGAATTTTCAAGGTTTTATTGACTGCTTCGACCTGGCCATTTTCCTGGGGATGGGCCACAGAGGAAAAACTTTTTATTATCCCATTCTTTTCGCAAAAATGTGTAAACAAATCACTGTCGAACTAGGCCCCATTATCTGATACTATCTTCCTGGGCATCCCATATCTGTAGTTGATGTTTTTTACTACAAAATCTAGGACTTTCTTCGAGGTAATGGTGGCCAAGGGTTCAGCTTCGGTCCATTTTGTGAAATAGTCCACAGTGACTACAGCATATCTTACTCCACCTTTTCCAGTTGGCAAGGAGCCTATGAGGTCAATTCCCCATATCGCGAATGGCCATGGGGAGCTCATCATGGTAAGCTCAGTGGGTGGAGCTCGTGGTATCGAGGCAAAGCGTTGACATTTATCAACAATGCTTAACGTACTCGAATGAGTCTACCTTGACTGTTGGCCAGAAGTGCCCTTGCCTAATCACCTTTTTTGACAAGCTATGCCCCCTAGTGTGATCTCCACAAAATCCTTCCTGGATTTCTTCCAAAATCTTTTTCACCTCGAGAGGAGTTACATACCTAAGTAATGGCATAGAGTACTCCCTTCTGTGCAATTTTCGTTCTGAAATGGCATATCTTGGTATTTGGTACATGAGCTTTCTAGCCTCGTTCTGGTCTGCTAGGAGACTTCCAGATTCTAGGTAGTCTACGATTGGGGTCATCCAGGTGGGTTGCGAGTCAATCATGTTTGTATCTTCCTCATCAACTCATTTATACTCGGGGTCAGTAGAAATTCTACTGGGACTACGCTGAGTGTATCAGCTTTGTTAGTCATGGCAAACCTAGCCAATGCGTTTGCATTTGAATTTTGATCTCGGGGGACTTGTTCTATAGCATAAAACTCAAACCCCCCAAATGTTTCTTTTACTTTTTCCAGATAAGCCGCCATTTTTATACCACGAGCCCGATATTCACCCAGGACTTGGTTAACAACCAGTTGTGAGTCACTATAGCAATAAATGGCCTTTGCTTTGAGCTTGGTGGCTATCCGAAGTCCTGCTAATAATGCCTCATACTCAACCTCGTTGTTTGATGCCTCGAAGCCAAACCTTAGCGCCGAGTGGAAGCGATTTCCCGTTGGGGTGATTAGAATGATTCCTGCCCCCGATCCATTTTCATTAGAGGACCCATCGACATAAAGTCTCCACAGCTCGCGGGCTGGGGTTGCGAATTCCTCATTGGAGATCCCTGTACATTCGACAATGAAATCTGGCAAAGCTTGTCCTTTAATCGTTTCTCTATGATGATAAGTAATCTCAAACTCTTCGAGCTCGACAGCCCATTTCAATTGTCTTCTGGATGCTTCCGGCTTAGATAACACATGAATATGATGTGCTTGGAAATAGGGTCGAAGCTTTCGAGATGTATGCTTCAGGCACAAAGCTAGTTTCTCCATTAATGGGTATCTCAATTCTACCCCTAGTAATCTTTTGCTGACGTAGTATACAAGTTTTTGTACTTTCTTATCCTCTCGTACTAGTACAGCACTAATGGTGTGCTCGGTTGTGGCGAGGTACAAGTACAAAACTTCTCCTGTGATAGGTTTAGACAAGATTGGTGGTTCGGCAAGGTATTTCTTAATATTCTAAAATGCGAGTTCACACTCATCCGACCACTCAAAATTTTTTCCCCTCTTAAAATATTAAAGAATGGAAGGCATCGATCTGTAGATTTTGAGATAAACCTACTTAAGGCTGCCATTTGTCCAGTTAAGCTCTGGACATCATTATGTTTTTGAGGTGAGGTCATGTCTATTAATGCTTTGTTCTTGTTGGGATTAGCCTCTATACCCCGAGCATTCACTATAAACCCAAGAAACTTACTTGAGGATACTCCGAATGAGCATTTTTGTGGGTTGAGTCTCATATTATATTTTTGGAGTTCAGTGAAACATTCAGCGAGATCATCTACATGGTTATTGTTATGTTTGGATTTGACTAGCATATCGTCCACATAATCTTCCATGTTATTCCCTATCTTCTTGGCAAACATCCTATTTACCAATCTTTGGTATGTGGCTCCAGCATTTTTGAGCCCGAAAGGCATGACATTGTAGCAGTACAATCCCTTGTCGGTTACAAATCTCGTGTGTTCTTGGTCAGGTGCATGCATGGAAATTTGGTTATATCCAGAATAAGCATCCATGAATGACATGATGTCGTGGCCTGTAGTGGCATCTACGAGCTGGTCGATTTAAGGCAAGGGAAAGCTGTCCTTGGGGCATGCCTTGTTGAGGTCCAAATAGTCGATGTAGGTTCACCATTTTCCATTGGGCTTTGGGACCAACATAGGGTTGGCTATCCAATCAGGATAGAAAGCATCTCAGATAAACCAATTTTCTTTAAGCCTTTCGACCTCCTCTTTTAGGGCTTTCTTTCTGTCATCGTCCAGGAGCCTCTGTTTCTGTTGCTTGGGGGGGGGGGGGGGGGAAGCTCTTATCAACATTGAGTGCATGGCTTATAACACTCAGACTAATCCCTACCATATCAGAGTGCGACCATGAAAATACATCCTGGTTTTCTTTCACAAAGCAAGTTAATTGCTATCTTGTACTCTTGGAAAGATTTTTTCCTATTTTTACCACCCTCGTGGTATCTTTCTCATCGAGCTTTATTTCTTCAAGCTCCTCCAACGGTTTGAGATTGGCCCTCTCTTCAACTCTAGGGTCGATCTCTTCTTCTATCTCAAAGACAGATTCGTCCATCACCCGAATAACCACAAGCGTCTGTGCACTTGTTTGGTTTTTCCCTCTCTTGGAAATGTTATAGCATTCCCTTGTAGTGAGTTGGGCTCCCTTCAGCGTCCCGATGCCACTAGACATCGGGCTAAATGCCTAACAGACGATATTGCCCCTAGCCCGATCAGGGTTGGTCTCCCAAGTAATACGTTGTAGGCCACGGGGTATCCACCACCACTAACTCCATCATCTTGGTCACCGAGACTGGAAAGTCTCCCAAGGTTACGGGAAGCTTGATTGATCCCGTACAGGCAATCCCTTCCCCTGAAAATTTGTACAATTTGGTTGCACAGGCTTTCAAATCTCGAAGCTTGAGTCCTATCTTTTCTAAAGTGGCTTTATAAAGGATATTAAAAGAACTCCCATTATCTATCAGGACTCTGCACACCCTTTTGTTTGCGAGCTGAAATGTGATGACCAGGGGGTTGTTATGAGGAAACCGGATGTGTGACACATCCTTTTCTGTAAAAGTGGTGGGTTGTGTTTCAACCCTCTGTTGCTCCAGAGCTCGTGGTTCAGGTTTGTAGAGAGAACTGTCTCTAGTCTCGAGCTCGTTTGCATATATTTTTTGGGTATTTCTGCCCGATCCGGCGAGATGTGGTCCCCCAGAGATAGTCACCACATCCTCCCCATATATTGGGGGTGGTCTAATATCTTCTCATGCTCGAGAATTGTTGTTTTGCAGGGCAGGCTACGAAGACTATGCCCTCTGTCCTGTCGAGGCTTGATTAGTATTCCAATTTCTCACATATTGTCTGAAATATTCTCTCGAGATCAAGCCTTCGATCCCTTCTTTTAGTTGTCGGCACTCGTCAGTGGTATGTATGATGTCCCTATGGAATCTGCAATACTTATTGGAGTCCCTCTTTGCCTTCTGTTTCCGCATTGGGTTAGGTCTCCTAAACGGGACTTGATTCTCATTAGCGAGGAAGATATTTTCCCGAGTCTCATTGAGCTCGGTATAAATCGTATAAATGGAGAAGTACTTGTCTCCCTTCTTCATTTTCCCCAAGTCTGCCTTGGAGTTATTCCCTTCATTTTTCTTTCTTTTTGAAGGGTTATCTCTGGAGAGTCTTGACGTTGATGGGGTAGCCGAGGTCGAGGCTGAGTTAACATTTGTCATTGTAGTTATGGGCTGAGGGGTTAGTTTTATTGCTGACCTCGCCTCCTCTACATTGACAAATCTCTGGGCTCTCTTATTGAATTCGATTATTGTCCTTATAGGTTTTCTTTGCATATCATCCCAAAGGGGACTCCCTAGTAATATACTAGCTCTTACAGCCATAAGGTGCCCATTGTCGTTGATGTTGCGAGCTCCTGCCACCTCTATGTTAAACCTTGCGAGGTAACTTTTCAACGATTCTCCCGGCTGCTATCAGACATTGATTAGGGCTGAGGCTTCGGTCCTGACGCCTACCATGGCCTTAAATTGTTTTATGAATTTCTTTGCTAACTAATCCCAAGACGAGATCGAATGTCTTCTAAACTTTTCGAACCAATTTTTTGCTGGTCTTGTCAGAGTGGTTGGGAAAAACATACACTAGAGCTCATAACCAACATTGTTGGCTCGCATGACGGTATTGAATGTGCTCAGATGGCTGTATGGATCTGAGTTCCCTTCAAATGGAGCTACGTGGGGTATCTTGAACCCCTGAGGAAATGGAGTATTGGAAATATGAGGAGCAAAAGGCTCGAGCTCCTCATCGGAGTCATTAGCCTTGTCCCTGTTCCTTTCATCCTAAAGGAGCCTGAACGCCCTTTCGAGCTGGTTAATTCTTTCCTGGAGTAATATAGATAGTAAATAGAGTATCATTCCCACAAGGACTGTTGACCAATTACCAATAATTGATTTTCAAATTCTATTTGGCGAATTAAAATTTAGATGAATAATCAAAATTAAAATGAATACTCTAAACTATGAATACAATTTAAATAACTGTAAGCAAAACAATGAATCAACTAATTAAAAATCAATAATAAAAAGCCTAGGAATTAATTTCATCAACTTTTTATTCTATTAATTTTACTAATCAATTCTAAATCTCTTCTTCCTATTCTAATAGTAGGTTAACATAATCGATTCCTATTCTTTTTCAAGATATAAGATCTCAGCCTATATGCAGATTTTCTACATCACTGTGATACACTTAAACATATAGAAGGCATTAAGTATGGAAGCCTAATTACTACACAAGTCATACAAGTACTTTCGTCCAATATGCAACCTATGTCTATATAATGATAGCATATTCAATTCTCATCTTTCAAATTTTGAATCAAAACCATTAAATCAAGTAAATAGTGATCAAGTATTTACTAGCATTAAACAAACATCATAATAAAATTAAATTGAAATTCAAGTGACTACATTAATCCCTAGATAAAAGATTTAGTTCATAGCTAACATAATGAAAATAAAATTCAAATAATTATTCATAGAAACTAACCTAAAGAATTCCGATGAAGAAGAAATCTAGAAAGTCATAAACCAGAAAACGAAATCTAATTACAGCAGCCTTTTCTAAATATAGGGTTTATAAAACTAAAATTGCCTCCCAAATTCGCAGAATAATGTCCCTTAAATAGTTTTCTAAAGCTCCCGAGTGAAAAGACCGTTTTGTCCTTCAAAAAGTGGCTAAAAATCTCAAAACTGCATCGATAGCGCTGTAGTGCTAGGTCTTAGACATTGTAGCGCTATTGTCAGTGCCAAATTGCCTCAAAAGTTGTTTCACTAGCACTGTAGCGCCAGTAATGTAGCGCTATTCTTCTGATCCTGATAGCGCTGTAGTGCTTGTTTTGTAGCGCTGGGGCGCTACTGACATTTTCAACAACTTTCAATGTATCCGTTATAGCACTGTAGCGCCACTTTGATAGTGTTGTAGCGCTATTGACAGAATCATTACTCGGACATATTGCTCCCGAAAGACGCGATTTTTTTTTCCAAAATAACTCCATATTCTTCCACTTTCACTTCATTCCTTTATTTTCACCATCTTAGCATGAAAAACCTGAAACATGAACAAACAAGCATAATTCTACAATAAAATAACCCTAAACTAATAAAAACATACCTAAAAACTAGACCCTAAACGAGCCTAAAACTCGTTTATCAAACTCCCCAAAACTAAACCTTTACTCACCATTGAGTAAAGAATCTAACTAAACTCAAACCTAAACAAACCAAGTTGACATAACTAACCAATTCCAACACTCAAGACTATTATGCACATATAATTCTCATGAAAAATAATCATGCTATTTAAAATATTAATCTAGATTTCCAGTCAAAATACTTCACCCTTTCATTGCAATCTATCAACAACAAAGCTCATTTACTCATAACTCGCAAATAAAATAATTGAACCACTTTATGCATATCAAATTCTCACCAACTAACGACATAAACGATTATTTCCATATGCTTGCACTACTTATTATTCTCCATTAATATAAACAAATGCATAGATTTTTGGGGTTTTATGCCCTAATTAAAACCCAAATTCTTTGTAATCTCATTTTATTATCAATAAAAAAATAGAAATCATTTTTTGACTTGGTTAATCACTTTGCTCACATGTTTTATTTTCATGATTATTTGTTTAATATAAACTTCTATTAAATCCTGAGCATATAGCTAATATTATTTATAGTGATGTAATCACAGTGGAATATAAATATGATTATATGTTCAAAATAAGTTAGTCCTAAGATTAGTCAGTGTACCGGATTTACACTGACTTGCCAATCTACGATATGATCTACTTACACATTACAGTGTTATGTTCTTTCCAGAACATTAGCAAAGTAGATAATATTGGATGTCTTTGTTACATCGAACAGGACTGATATTGACAGATGATAAGATAAGTAAACATACTGTTATTATCTATTCTAGTCATATCATATAGTTGACCATAGGTCAATTCAATCTCAATTCTGAGTGGTTAGTATTCTAACTGATTGTATTATTTGAGTTCTTTGACTTGTTCGTTACCAGCTTACCCTACGGACTAGCCCATACTTACATCTTGGGAACTCGGTAGTATAATTGAGTGGGAGTGTTAATCATAGATATGAACATCTATAGCTTCTGATGAAGAAGTGAAACGATGGTTTCCTTTTAGTTTGGTTCAAGGTGTTAAATGATAGAGATCTCATTTCAGTAATTAAATTAGTTTACTGAAATATCATTTACAAGGAACAAAGTGTTTTAAGGATAAAATACAATGAGGGGTAAAACGATATTTTAGTCCTATCTCATTGTAGACCGTCTATAGAGGATTGAGTGACAATTATGGTTGTAACAATGGATAATTAATATCGTATCTATATTTGTTATAGAGCGTTCGATGAATTCAAGAGTGCAATTCCGAGTCTATAATGGAATCACGAGGAATTAATAAGTTAGTAAATTTATTTGTTAGATTTATGATAAATTATTGGAGCATGATTTCATAGGCCCATGGTCCCCATTGTACCTTGGATAAAATCATCTAGATAGTCTCAATTAATTGATTTAATCATCAATTAGAATTATCAAAGTTGACCAGGTCAATTTTGGATAGTTTCACAGAGTTGTGTAATTTTGAGAAGAAAAGTGAAATTATGGCATATTTATTAATTAAGATAAATTGGTATCTAAATTAATAAATAAGTTTAAATCAAGGTTCAAATTATAAATAATTAATTTGATAAAAGATTTAAATAATTATTTAATTAATTAAATCAATAGAAAATAATACAGGCCTTGATTTTAAGTCCAATGGGCTTATAATCAAATGGAAAATTTCATGGGCCTAAAGCCCATTATAATTTCGACCTAGGGCTTTAAAATGGCTATTATTTTATTGATTTTTTAATTAAAATTAAATGGCCTAATTGAGTCTATAAAAGAAGTTCTTAAAGAGAAGTCAAAACAGAAGTTTAATCACTGGTTTTTTGATAGTTTCATATTCTCTCTAAACACAAGTCCTTTTCTAAGTGTAACGCCCCAAACTCCAGGGACCGTTACAGTGTGCCTTGTAACCAGTGCTAAACTCGCTAATCGTGTCATTTGGCCAAAATTGTGTAACTAAGTGTGATTAGCGGTTTAGGGATTAAGGCACACGCCTAGCAAATATGGCCCTATTCCAGCAGGCAAGCAAATCCATGTAATGTTGAGTATAACACATCAACCAATGACCATAATAGTCATCCAGGGCTTTTAGCCCAAAATAGAAAAGTGATAGTTGTACTAGTCACTGAGGTGGATTCCGTTCCCAATAGCCATGTGACGATAGGGTCACCGGGGCTTATAGATAAGTGATCCTTTCACTAGCTTAAATAGGATAGGTATCTGGTGAAATAGTCACCACCATAAACCTATCGAATAGATAAGTGATCTTTTCACTAGCTTAAATAGGATAGGTATCTGGTGAAATAGTCACCAGCATAAACCTATCGAATAGATAAGTGATCCTTTCACTAGCTTAAATATGATAGGTGCATGATGACTAGTCACCAACATAACCTTCCTCATGACCATAGAGTCATAACCGTGGAACTCTGTTCCCTAGCCATGTGACAAGCAGTCACCTAGGCCTTAGGCCTTGGCTCTGAGTAACTAGTCTTAGACTAGCCAAGCGCTTATAAGTTTCATCGACCTTAGGGTCAGTCCAGCATTAATACCCCATATGAGTCATTCAACGCTGATATCGATTAGATCTAATCTTCATTCGGCCCTGCGTTCAGGACGCTTATGCCGTTTCTGACTCTTAGGTCAGTGCCATAAACAAGTAAGCAATGCCACCAAACATATATCACATATCCAATATCCGAATACAGGGCATTCAGCATGCTTACTTAACAAATACTAGCACAATTAGGATCATGCATAAACACAGAGGCTCAAGCTCTGAACAATATCATACTCAGTATACATAGCATGTCCTAATCACATGTTTCTCGTGCATTACATTTAAACATCCAACATGCATCAAGAATAACCATGCATGTCACATATACATAGGGTGCAGTTTTCTTACCTCCAATTCGAGCAAGAATTAAAACAAGAATGACCCTTGAGAATGATCGATCCTTAATCCTTTAGCGGTCACCTAGTCATAACCAAATACAATCTCCGATTAATGAAAATCATCAATGATAGGGTCTTGACCTAAACCCCACTCTCGGGACCTCGAAACATGCCCACACGGTGAGTAGATTCGATCCCGGGCCTTAAGGATTGGAACCCCGAGCCAAAAACCCTTAAAAACACTCAAAACAGGGTTCTGAAGAAATAGGGTAGCGCTACAGCGTTGCCCTCCTAGCGCCCCAGCACTCAAGACAGTACCAAAACGCCCTAGCCTCCTCTGCAGGTAGTGCTGTAGCGCCCTATACTGGGCACTGTGGCACTACCTTCAACCAGCATCTGCCCAGAAAGTTCTTCCTTCGATTCCACTATTTCTAACCCAAACCAAAAGCTTCCAAACATCAAATTAAGTCCCAAATGAACCCAAATACCACCTCCACATGTCCTAGGCACTACAACCCCAAGAACCCTAGCCAAAACTCCAATCAATTCCCCACTTTCCAACCCAAAAACCAGCTGGAACTCAACTAAGAAAACAGAGCAAAAGCAAGAGGTCTAATGGCTAAAAACTCACCTCAATCTCAGCAACACACCCTCTTCAATGGTGGAGCATAACCCTAGCTTATCCCAGCTTGGTTCCTTGGCTTAGTTCCTCAAAAGAAGCTTGAAAATTCAAAGAGAAATGGAGGAGAAATAACCATTGGGAGAGAAGGAATAACACTATGTTTTTCCTCTTCTTTCTACAGCCTTAATGGCTTATATCAATCTCTAAGGGTGAAAAGACCTAAATACCCTTAGATCTAAAATAAAGCGTTAATAGCCACCAAGGGAAAAATCGTTCTTTTGCACCTATTTCATTAATCATAATTAACACCCTCCAATTCCCGCTATTCTCAATATTCTCAAACTCCAATAAATCATATCCCATTACCCTTTAATTCCCGGTAATGCTCTAATCATTAAAATCTCCCCGAACTTAATCCCGTTATGACCAGACCGAACACTTGCATTTCATGATCGTCTCATGCCGAAAAGCTCGAACATATCCACATATAATGTGGTAACATTCATAACTCACCCACATGCACGAAAATACACAATTACACCCTCATCAGGCCAAATTACCAAAATGCCCTTATAATTATAAATACACCCATATGCATGCATTTATCATCATATAATAATATAATTCACATAAACATGCATATGATCACTAAATAGCATAATAAATCAATTATGGCCATCCCGGCCTCCTAATCAAGGTCCTAACCCTTATTAGGAAATTCGGGGCATTACACTAAGCCCCTTTGATTATTTTCTTTTCTTCTTCTCTGTATCTATCTCATGTGTTTAGAATTTCCCACACTAGTCTAGGTGATTCTAAGGATACATTGGAAGGCTATGAATAATATAGAAGATCGGTTCAGTTTCTTGATAATACTCTACGACAGAGAGGATACAAGAGTTAGAGAAATTGAAGGAAGGACTCTTTCATTCCGCTGCGTATACTGTAAGTATTCTATTCTTTGTTTCTCTTTGAATTCAATTTTAGAAACATGTTTTAGGTTATCTCGTATTAATTTCTTTAATATTAGATATACATGAAAATAAATAAAGATCATGTATAAGTTTTCCAACACAAATAAGAATCAATAGGACTTTATAAGGGTTGTAATAGAAGGCTTAGGTACGGGTAGATAAAAAAAAACATTTTAGGCTTAATCATACCATAAGCATTCCAACTAAACAAACTTTCCCAGCAATTTCACACCACTCATCCCTTGTTACCCTTTTTTTTCTGTGCAATGATTGAGAATTTTTTTTTCAAACCACTCATTCTTACAAAAATTTATTTTTATATTACACTCCCCCAAACTTAGATTTTTCAATAGATAATTGTTTGGGAGTGTAATCATTTTGCACTTTCTTTTTCTTTTCTTTCTTTAATTTTTCTCAATCACAAGGAATTTTTTTGAATAACACATAATACCTACATCCCATTACACATTCACTCCCCTCATATAATAGTTTTCATGCTCATGGTATAGGTCAAAAAGAGTAAATGGTAATCTAATTCACAGCTAGGCTCAAAAGAATGTGTTAACAAGAAAACAGTTGTAAAGCTCAAAAGGGCTAACTAAGGATAAAATTTAATAGGGTTAGCTTGAAAGGCACAACCATTCCAAAAATTGCATATATCCTTTTCATAAATGTGCATTGTTTCAAATTTCATCTTAAATAGTAAGCAAACAGGTTCTAGAATTTATTTCAATTTTTTTCAATCCATAATCCAAATTCGGCATGCATAAAATAACTCAATTATAACATTTGCACATCATGAGCAATAGATCTCTAATGTCAACGGATCACAGTGAAAAAAAAAAACAAAGTTATCTAACCAAGCACACAGATTGTTTCAGAAGCACATCAACTTTTCCTTTGGATTATACTACATAACAGTCAATCATATTAGAATGGCAATTATCATCAACTTAATTTACACTCTAAAACATGATTCAATACAACTAACTAAAGAAAACAAACAAACTGAAAAACACATCAAATAACATAACACTAAAAATAAATCTCTCCCCCAAACTTAAAACCTAACATTGTTCCCATTGTTAAAATGCATCAAGACTTACATGCACAGCCACGTCAGTAGGGCGGTGGTGGAGGCTGGGACGAAGATCCATCAAAAGATTGAGATGGCAGATGCTGTGGTTGTTGAAATCCAGGAAATGGCTGAGTTGGAGAGAAAAACGGAGAATACGGTGGTGGTGGAGCAAAATAATTATGATCTGCCTCATTTAAAGACCATCGACTCACCAAGTTATTTAAGTGAGCCGCATGGTTAACTTTGTACTCGTATTGTTGTCCAATATATTGATTCATCATTTGATGTTGTTGAACCATGTATTGCTTTTGTTGGAGAAGATAATCCAACTTATCATTGACGTTTTGCATGCTATGGTCACTACTACCCCCCAGCAACACCGGATTAGCATGTTCTTCCACCTCAGTTTCAACATGGCATTTACCCTTCTTCCTCGTCTGTGGCACATAAAGAGCAGGTGTAGGATAATCCTTCATTAAAGTAATGGACAAAGGTTGCTGCAATGACTGATAAATATCTGTGACGAACTCGAGAACTATAGCTTTGTAGCATAACATAGTGATTACAGACCCATGGCCTAAACCTCCAGTGGTATGGCCTTTTTCAATGTACTCAACATTCTCTTTAATCCATGAGCCCATGTTAACAGTCATTCCTGACATCAGCGCATACATCAAAAGTACTCGATCCTTAGTCATGTCAGACACATGACTCACTGACATAAACCGAGCACATACAAAGAAAGCCCAGAATCTGGCTTTAATATTCAACTGACATGAAGCAATACTCTTGGGTAAGGAACCAGATAAATTCCATGGAGCACCTTCAAAACATAACTTTTCAGCCACAGCAGCATAATCCATGTATTTTTTCAAAAATCTTGTATATTCCTCCTCTTGCTCTTTTATATGTGGCTTATTAAACACCTTATTAATTGATTCAGCTGTGAAAGGCACCCGCTGGCCTCTAACAAATACTTTATCATTTTGTTTAGCCTTAAATTTGCATAGAGCTCATAAACCAATGATACGTTCGCTTGAGCAAGTTTTGTAACAAAGTTGTCCCACTTCCGAACTCGAACCAACTAAAAAATTTGATGATCAAAGGATTCAGATTGAAATTATACTTCTCTTTCAGGAATCAACGTTTTTCTCACAAACTTCTCATACCGTTCTTAAGCTAAAATATTTATAAACCTTATTTTATCAAACTCCTATTTTGGTGTGTCCTCCCTTTGTTAAGATGCAGAAGCTTTGCCTTTACCTTTATCCTTAGACTTCCCATCCTTACTTTAAGGAGCCATAATATCTATACTCTCAACAACACAAAATCCATAAAAAAAATTCGGCAGCACCTCCCCTTAAATTATATACTTTCCTTCTTCAAAATCACCCTATAAATCCAATATCACAGAAAAAAAATACCCAAACACCATAGATCACAGCAGAAAAAAACTAATTTCTACCCAAACACAAGCAACATTTAAACCCAACCCCAAATGTAGAAAGAATCTTGAAATTAAAATGAGTGAACACACTTACTAGCCTTTGAAATGGCCTTCCACGTGCTTGAATGACCAAAGCCCCTTGAAAATTTGAACTTTCTTCAAGAAATTTGAAACTTTGATTTTTAGGGTTCAAAAAATTGATTTTGAAATTGGTTTTGGTGGGAAGAATTGGATCAATGGGCAAAATGGCTGAGAGAAGAGAGAAGATGAAGAAGAAAGGTGGAAAAATATGGTGGGATTTCTTGGAGGAGGCTTTAATGGAGGATAGATGGTGGTTTTGGGGAGTTTGGATAGAGAGAAAACATAATAGGAGAAGAAGAAATGAGGGTTTGGGGGAAAAAATTTGAAACCTAGCCTTTTTTTAAAAAAAATCTGAGGGTCAAGGGCATTGTAGCACTACTTGTATAGCGCCGTAGCGCTACTTGGGCGATTCTGGCCAATTTTGGTTCTGAGAAGAGCACCGTAGCGACACATGCATAGCGCTGTAGCGCTACTTATATAATTCACACCCCCTTTTTGTTCTGGAAGTAGCACCGTAGTGCTACATTGATAGCGCAACAGCTTCCAAAACTTTTATGCGAACTCCTCTGTAAATAGCGTTGCAGCGCTTCTTTGAGAGCGCTGTAGGGCTATAGCTTCAAAAAATAAAATTTTCTAAGCCTTTTCTTGTAGAACCATTGTGTTTTTCACGGTTTATAAACTACATCGAATTTTTTTTCTAATTACAACTAAAAATAACTAAAACAAATTCCCTAAAACATTGTTCCAAACAAAACAAAAACAAATAACATAAAGTTGAAATAAAATAAAAGAAAATAAAAATAAACATGGGAATGCCTCCTAAGAGCGTTTTCTTTAACGTCTTTTAGCCGGACGTTAGTTTTCATTCAATTCAAAGTGGTTCCATAATCACCACAGACTTGCATTTCTCCACCAGGCCTTCCAAATAATGCTTTAATCTCTGACCATTTACCTTAAAGTGTCCCGTTTTCTCGCTATGAATTTGCACCGCTCCATATGGAAATGAAGCAACTACTGTGTATGGTCCTGACCATCTTGACATCAATTTACCGGGGAAGAGCTTAAGTCTAGAATTGAATAGCAGTACTTTGTCTCCTAGTTGAAAATATTTCCTAAGTATGTGCTTATCATGAAAGGCCTTCGACTTGTCTTTATAAATCCTCACATTCTCATAAGCTTCATTTCAGAATTCATCGAGCTCGTTCAACTCCATAAGCCTATTTTGTTCCGCCATAAAGAGGTCAATGTTTAACTTTTTCACAGCCCAGTAAGCTCTGTGCTCAAGTTCCACCGGTAAATGACGCGCCTTACCAAACACCAATCGATATGGTGACATACCGATTGGAGTTTTGAATGCAGTGTGATAAGCCCAAAGTGAATCATCAAGCTTTTTCGACCAATCCTTCCTTGATGTTTACAGTATTTTCCAAGATGCTTTTAATCTCCTGATTTGACTCTTCGGCTTGACCATTTGTAAGTGGATGGTAGAACAACGCCTTTCGATGATGAACACCGTAACGAGAACAGAGAGCAGTAAAGGACTTGTTGCAAAAATGACTATCTCTAGCAAAAATTGCTCTTGGAGTACTGAACTGGGTAAAAATATTTTTGTGAAGGAATTTAAGTACCTCTTTACCATCACAATTAGGAGTTATTGTAGCTTCTACCCATTTAGAAACATAATCCACTGCAAGCAGAATGTACTTATTATTATAAGGTGACGGGAAAGGTCCCATAAAGTCTATTCCCCACACATCAAACAACTCAACTTCCAAAATATCAGTCATTGGCATTTGATCTCTTCTTAATATATTACCGGTTCTTTGACAACAATCACAACTCTTGACAAAGACATTAGCATCTTTAAATAACATAGGCCATTGCAAAACTTTTACTGCTGTTCTTGTTCCTCTGAAATGACCGACACAATGCAAAGTATGACAATGAGTAAGAATGGAAAGCATTTCATCTTCTGGGACACATTTTCTAATCACTTGGTCAGCACAATGATGAAAAAGAATGGGCTCATCCCAATAATAATGCTTAACTTCTGAATATAAATTTTTAAGTTGCTGCCTTGACATGTCAGGAGGGACAACCTTGGCTAACAAATTGTAATGACCCAACTACTCTAGACCTTGGACCATTAACGAAAACTATACATAGACACTAATCTTTAACAAAACTTACAAGTGAAAAGATCATAACTTTATTAAAACTTAAAAAAACAAATGTTAAACTTACATAAAACTCAAAGGATGGGATCCCATTGTTTTAAAAAGAAAACATAACTTAATTGTAATGAAAAGAGATTACATAATAGGTGCGAAAAAATACACATAAACCATAAAATAAAGACTTCATCCACGAAACCGAAACTCTCGACTCCTTGATTCTATTCCGCCTCAATACACATTCCCCAAGCATCCACGAACCTTTTCCGCCACTATAGCTATTTTCCTGCACATATAAACATAAAAGGAATGAGCCTAATGCCCAGCAAGGAAAATCTAACATATACCATATACATAAAAATTCATAATGCAACATAAAACATATTATAACACTTATGTCATATACATACTATAATGACCATTATTACTTGGGGTCCCATAAACTAAGCAAGTCATATGCCCATTAGATTAGTGGGGTCTTGCTAGCTAAGCAAGTCATATGCCCATAATCTATTTGGGGCTTGTTAGTCATATAGGTCATATGCCCAAGTCTACAATCATACTTAACATAACATATTACATAACATAAAATCATAGGATAACATATAAAAGCATATAACACATAAATCCTATCCTATTTTCCTTACCAAAATAACCAGGATATGGGAACTGATTTGGGACCTTGGAACACTCCTAAAAACCATTTATAATATGATGAGTATATTGAAGAAAAGGGATGAAAGTGAAGAAGGAACTATACTATTAAAATATACTTCCCAAAAACCTTGTGCTTAAGAACTTGGATTTCCTAACCAAGAATAGGAATAAGGTTAGAATGAGTAAAAGATTATGAGAACTTTAAAGAATATAATACAGAAATGGACTAGAGTTTGGAAATACCTTGAAGACTTATATGACCAATCTAAACCTTGAACCGAAATGTGAATAAACCTTACTTCCCAAAGTGTTTGATAAGCTTATAATGATCAAGCTTATAATTCCCAACCTAAGTGTTTACACTCTCACACTCACCTAGCAACTTACAGCCTCTGAACTTAGAGTAATAGATGAATAAATGGCTGGGTACTAGGTCCTATTTATAGAGTTTAGGAATGAAGAGGTCTTCATTTAACTTGAATAAAAATAATTGCTTTTTAAGTGAAAAACATTTGAATTATCGTTCAGCAGAGGCTGAAGACTCGTTCAAAAAGATGTTGAACTTATCAAGAGGTTGAAGGTTTGAATGGAGAACGTTTTTGAAAACTTCCAAAATATGCTGAGAGGGGCGATATATCGCCTGGGCCAGTATGCCCGAGGCAATCGTGCAACGTTTTGTGTTTTTCGTATCTTCGTGTTGCAATATATCGCCCCCTATAGCTGCGATATATCGACATACGCTGAATATTTAAACACGAAATTACACATTTTTAGCTTAATTTAAATTGAGTAAACAGCCTTGACTAAGCCTTCCAACATTTTCAAAGTTGCTGACTGACCTTAGGGTATTCAAATTTTAACCTTAATAAATTTAATCCTCAAAATACTTAATCATCATTAAACCTATACATGACATGTGCTATTATCTAATTGGTTCTTATCTAAACCTTATAGTATATTAAATATTATCCTCAATATCAGTCATATTAATCAAACCTTAGGTTAAAATTAATATTCCTAAACTATAGGTTAAACTTAGAAAATCTACAAGTACTACTATGAGTGTCCAAATAAATCCCGGTCTGAACCAAAAATCCACAGTCATAAAGATAATACTATTATTACTATTATTCTACTATCTACTTAGCTAAGTAAAGTTCTTGGACTCTACAATTCTCCCCTACTAAAAAGAATTTCGTCCTCGAAATTTACTTACCAAATAACTCTGGATACCGGCCTTGCATGTCCTCCTCTAACTCCCACGTTGCCTCTCATTCCGAACTATTACTCCATAGGACTTTGACTATAGGAAAGCTTTTGGACCGTAACTTCTTCACCCCCTATCCAGGATGCTAATCGGTCGTTCCTCGTAACTTAAGTCTTTCTGGAGTGCTATTGTATCGTACTTGAGGACGTGAGATGGGTCTGACACATATTTGCGTAACATCGAAATGTGGAACACGTTGTGACTATCGGCTAGTGTAGGCGGTAGGGCTAGTCTATACGCAACTGCCCCCACTTTGTCCAATATCTCAAAAGGACCAATGAATCGGGGACTAAGCTTGCCTTTCTTCCCAAACCGCTTTACACCTTTCATAGGAGATATCTTCAAGAAGACTTGATCTCCAACTTGGAATTCCACATCGCGTCGCTTGGCATCCGCATAGCTTTTCTGACGGCTTTGAGCAGCAAGCATACACTTTCTAATAAGCGCTACTGCTTCTTGAGCTTGTCTAACAGCTTCGGGGCCTAGAAGCTGCCTTTCTCCTACCTCATCCCAGTGCAACAGTGATCGACACCTTCTTCCATATAACAACTCATAAGGTTCCATCTCGATTGTTGACTGGTAGCTGTTGTTGTAGGAAAACTCTATCAACGGCAAGTACTTGTTCCATGATCCTCCGAAATCAAGTACACACGCGTGTAGCATATCCTCTAAAATCTGAATCGTACACTCAGACTGCCCATCTGTCTGAGGATGAAAAGCTGTACTAAGACTTAACTTAGTACCCATAGCTTGCTGTAAACTTCCCCAAAATCTTGATGTAAACACCGACCCTCTATCTGACACTATTGTCTTGGGGATTCCATGCAACCGTACTATCTCTTGGATATAGATGTCTGCATATTGGTCTACCGTGTATGAAGTCTTAACAGGCAGGAAATGAGCCGACTTGGTTAGTCTATCTATTACTATCCAAGCGGAATCATGCTGCTTATTCGTCCTTGGCAAACCCGTTACGAAGTCCATAGCTATATCGTCCCACTTCCATTCTAATACACTAAGCGGTTGCAATAAACCTACAGGCCACTGATGCTCTGCTTTCACTTGTTGGCATACAAGACATTTGGACATAAATTCTGCTATGTCCTTCTTCATTCCTGGCCACCAATATACTGCCTTAACATCATGAGTCATCTTGGTTGACCCTGGGTGAACTGAGTATGGGGTACTGTGTGCTTCTTCCAGAATCGTCTTCCTAACACTTTGATCATTTGGCACGCATACCCGATCTTTATATTTCAATAAACCTTGGCTAGATATTGAGAAATATGTAGCCTTGCCTTCTCTGACTAAATCCATATGTACTGCTAGTGTGTCATCATGTCCCTAGCAGATTCGATTGGATAGACAAGTTAGCAAGCTTGCCTACAACTACTTCTATTCCGGCACTGATCAACTCTTGTTGTAGCGGCTTTTCTATTCTAGATAAAGCTGCTAAATTTCCATAACTTTTCCTACTAAGCGCATCGGCAACTACTTTCGCCTTCCCCGGGTGGTACAGGATTTCACAGTCGTAATCCTTTACTAATTCCAACCACCTGCGCTGCCTCATATTGAGTTCCTTCTGAGTAAAGAAGTATTTTAAACTCTTGTGGTCCATATAAATCTCACACCGTTCTCCGTAAAGATAATGGCGCCAGATTTTCAACGCAAAGACCACCGCTGCCAACTCCATATCGTGAGTTGGATAGCACTGGTCGTACTCCTTCAATTGTCGTGAGGCGTAAGCTATCACCTTGTCATTTTGCATTAGCACGCAACCCAATCCTTGCTTCGATGCATCGCAGTAGACTACGAACTTATCGTTGGGTGTCGGTACACTGAGTACTGGTGCTGAGCAAAGCTTATCTTTAAGCAACTGGAAGCTTTCTTCACACTTATCATTCCAGTTAAATCTTTGTTTTTTCCGGGTCAGGTTGGTGAGCGGAGTGGCTATCTTAGAAAAGCCCTCTACGAACTTCCTATAATAACCTGCTAACCCAAGAAAGCTTCTTACTTCAGATGTGTTCTTTGGTCTAGGCCAATCCTTCACGGCTTCTATCTTTGATGGGTCTACTGCAACTCCATCTTTCGATATAATGTGCCTGAGGAACGCCGTTTGTGAAAGCCAAAACTCGCATTTCTTGAAATTTACGTAGAGTTGATGCTCCTTCAATCGCGTCAAAATCAACCTCAAATGTTCCTCGTGCTCTACTTCATCCTTGGAGTATATTAAAATGTCGTCGATGAATACAACGACGAATTTATCTAAGTAATCCTTGAAGACCCTATTCATTAAGTCCATAAACGCGGCTGGTGCGTTAGTAAGACCAAAGGACATAACCAAGAACTCGTAATGTCCATAACGAGTCCTAAAGGCTATCTTAGGAATATCTTCTCCCTTTACTTTGAGCTGATGATACCCGGACCGTAAATCGATCTTTGAAAATACAGTCGCGCCTCGTAGTTGATCAAACAAGTCATCGATCCTAGGTAACGAGTACTTGTTCCTAATTGTTACCTTGTTCAGCTCGCGATAGTCTATACACATCCGCATACTTCCGTCCTTCTTCTTCACGAATAGTACCGGAGCTCCCCATGGCGAATGGCTTGGCCTAATAAACCCAAGCCTAGGAGTTCTTGTAGCTGCGTCTTTAACTCCTTGAGTTCCGTGGGTGCCATTCGGTATGGTGCCTTAGAGATAGGCTCGGTGCCCGGTAGTAATTCTATCGTGAAGTCTATTTCCTGAGTTGGCGGCAATCCTGGCAAGTCATCGGGAAATACCTCTGGAAATTCTCGTATAACATGGACATCTCCAACCTTAAGTGGTGTCTCCCTTTCCACATTTGTGATGCTGGCTAAGAATGCTTGACATCCTTTCTCCATCATTCTCTGAGCTTTGAGAGATGATACTAACGGGGTGCGTAATCCTGAAGCTTGTCCCATGAAGCATAGTTTCTGGCCGTCAAGAGTCTCGAATATCACCTTCTTGCATTTACAGTCGATGGTTGCGCCATGCTGTGCTAGCCAGTCCATGCCTAGTATTACGTCGAAGTCCTTGATCACCAGTTCTATCAGGTCTCCTTCTAGTTCTATGTCCTCAATCTTGATTGGTACGCCTTGTACTATCCGTGATGATAAAACTACTTTTCCTGAAGGCAACTCGGTTACAAACCTAGTTCTAAATCTTTCACAAGGTTTGTCTAGTTTTTCTATCATTCCTAACGAGATATACGAATGAGTGGCTCCCGAATCAAATAATACATAGCATAAGTTATTGAGGATAGAAACCTGACCTGTGACCACCTTATTGCTAGCATCAGCCTCTCCTTGGGTTAAAGTAAAAACCCTAGCAGGAACCATCTTGTCGTCTTTCTTTCCTTCTGGCTTGCGCTGAGGACAATCTCTTTTCTGGTGTCCTTCCTGACCATAGCTAAAACATTCCTTTGTGTTTGCGCGGCATTCTCCAGGATGCTTCTTCTGACACTTAGCACATGGTGGGTATTCCACGTAGCCCGGCCTATTTCCCCCATTATTCTTCTGTGCCCTCTTATCGTTGTCGAATTGCTTGTTATCCGGATGCCGTCTTTTCTGGCTGTTACCGTTGTTGCCTGACTGATTGTTGCCATTATGGTTGTTGTTCCGACTGGTCTGAGGTTGACTCTGCTGTTTAGGTTCAGGCTTACTGGCTTCTTCTTTACTTACATTAGCATGCAACCTCTCCACTTCTATTGCCGTCTCAAGAACGTCGGCATATGTAGTATTCCCCGGGTTTGCTAACTTAACCCCCATCTCGATCTTCGATCGAAGTCCTCTAACAAATTTTTTTACCCTCAGAAAATCAGTTGGGACCATCTCAGATGCGAACTTAGCTAAGCGGTCGAACTAGCGAGCATACTCTGCCACTGATAAAGTACCCTACTTCAAGTTGGCGAACTCCTCAACTCTCGTAGCGAGTACAGCCAAATTGTTGTACTTCTTGTGGAAGAGCTCCACAAATCAAGTCCATGTCATGGTGGCGACATCATGCGATTGCTGGACCAAGTCCCACCATATCCTGGCATCTTTCTTGAGTAATGACGAGACGCAGGATATGCGGTCCGCATTACTGAGATTCATGTGCGTCAGAATCGGCTCCACATTCCTTAGCCACTCTTCTGCCTCAAAGGGGTCTGTAGTCCCTTCGAAGTTTGGAGCGTGCTGCTTGCGGAACCTCTCATACACTGGCTCCATGTTCGGTACTGGATATGGCGCGTAGGTCACAACTGGCCATCCCCCATATGGACCAACTTGTTGGGGTGCTGAGGCCATTTGCTGTGGCTGCGACTGCGGCGTAGGCTGAGGCTGAGTTTGAGCCTGTTGGCGTTGTTGCTGCAAAAGTTCCTCGACTTGTTGTCGCAGTCTGGCGATCTCCGCAGTATTGTCAGCTGGCGGTGCCGGCGCGTTGCAGCGGGCAGTAGCACGCACTCCCCTTCTTCAAACTGGAGGGGCTTCATTGGTCGCTGCAACAACGTTGGAGGCGTTTCCGTTGGTGCGTGCAGATCTTCGGAGCGACATTGTAGCAGAGTTCTAACAGTTGAAAGAAACATGTTAGAACTCTACCTAATAGGCTCTAAGGAAAAAACTTATTCTAAAACAAACATATCTCGGACCTATTTATTATGACTTCTTATGAAAAATTATATAAGTCTTTATTTATTATTTAGAGTGGGTTTCTATACTTAGAAAAACAAGCCATCTTTATTTTCTAAGTCTGTTTCTAATCATCCTATATGACTTAATTCTCAGGCTCGAAACTTATCTTTGTTCCAAAGTTAACCATATTGAGGGAGGGCTGGGATCAGTAAAATCGTTCCCACTACTATGGCCCCCTAACTCTCAATAAGGAAACTTGGTTCATTGATTTGTATCCACCCTCACCGAACTTAGTCATTATTCATTTTATTTATTATTTATTATGATTGCGAAAATAAAATCAAACTCATACATGATAATAAAATAACATGATATTCATTTGGAAAAATAGTTTTTCACTAATTACAACCATAAAATAAAGAAATAAATAAAACAAACAATGAAAAACAAATTATTCTAAAAATCAGGATCTTCTACATCCGATCCTTCATCTAGCATATCATCATCCAATTCTTCATAATCCTCATTGTCATGTGCATCAAAATTTCCTCTAGGAAGGTTTGTGAAAATCCTATGCTTTTGCTCATTTGTAAACTGAAATTCTGATTTTGCAGTGAACCTAACTAAGAGGAAGTAATATGACATTGCTACTGGCAGTTCGTCCTCATCATCCATGGTTTCCCATATTTCTTCTAAGGCTGCTATTACAAGATGAAAATATTTAAACAATCTAATTACTAATACATATTGTTCTGTTGCTCTCATCATAATTTGCTTAGACTCTTGAAGGTGACCTATTTCTTTGTGGAACAAAAGCAGTCTTCGTGTGATTCTTTCTAGTGCTCCTATGGTGTTTCTTGGTTCACTTATTCTTTTTAAAGCCTTAATGACTCGGATATCCTCATTGCTTAATGCTCCGTTCATACTTAACTGAAAACATAAATACTAAAAATCGTTAGCTATACACATAGGCAAAATAACTATAACTTAAATACTTACTTGGCGGTCAGATTCAGAGCTTTGAGTGTGTGTATCGAGGAGAACTTCATGCGAAGGAACCGTTTCTATGATACCAACTATAATGACCCAACTACTCTAGACCTTGGACCATTAACGAAAACTATACATATGCACTAATCTTTAACAAAACTTACAAGTGAAAAGATCATAACTTTATTAAAACTTCAAAAAAACAAATGTTAAACTTACATAAAACTCAAAGTAGGATATGGGATCCCATTGTTTTAAAAAGAAAACATAACTTAATTGTAATGAAAAGAGATTACATAATAGGTGCGGAAAAATACACATAAACCATAAAATAAAGACTTCATCCTCGAAACCGAAACTCTCGACTCCTTGAATCCATTTCGCCTCAATACACATTCCCCAAGCATCCACGAACCTTTTCCGCCACTATAGCTATTTTCCTGCACATATAAACATAAAAGGAATGAGCCTAATGCCCAGCAAGGAAAATCTAACATATACCATATACATAAAAATTCATAATGCAACATAGAACATATTATAACACTTATGTCATATACATACTATAATGGCCATTATTACTTGGGGTCTCATAAACTAAGCAAGTCATATGCCCATTAGATTAGTGGGGTCTTGCTAGCTAAGCAAGTCATATGCCCATAATCTATTTGGGGCTTGTTAGTCATATAGGTCATATGCTCAAGTCTACAATCATACTTAACATAACATATTACATAACATAAAATCATAGGATAACATATAAAAGCATATAACACATAAATCCTATCCTATTTTCCTTACCAAAATAACCGGGATATGGGAACTGATTTGGGACCTTGGAACACTCCTAAAAACCATTTATAATATGATGAGTATATTGAAGAAAAGGGATGAAAGTGAAGAAGGAACTATACTATTAAAATATACTTACCAAAAACCTTGTGCTTAAGAACTTGGATTTCCTAACCAAGAATAGGAATAAGGTTAGAATGAGTAGAAGATTATGAGAACTTTAAAGAATATAATACAGAAATGGACTAGAGTTTGGAAATACTGTAACGACCCAAATTCACTAATAAGGCTTAAGGGCCTTGGTTAGTGTGCCAGGAGGGCATGATGGGAATTATGTGTGATTATTATGATTTAGATGCATGATTATGATTTAAGCATGTTATATGATTACTTGAGTACTTGAGATGCATGACTATGTGTGTTAGTGTGCATATAGGCACAGATTAGGTTAGAAGGGCATAATCGTAATTTTAGCCATTATGGGCATAACTGCTTTGATATATGTGATAATTGTTGAGACCACATTATTATGTGGATATGTCTGTGATCTGTGGCTCGAGACGATCCTAGTGAGCAAAGTAGCGTAAAAGTCATAGCGGGGATTTATACCCGGCTCGGGGTGAGCTCAGGGGTGTAAATGGGAATTTAGTGGACAAGCTGGAGATTATTGTAACATTGAGGAATGCTATTGGTGATTAATTAGGTATCGGGAATTAAGCGGGAAATAATAGAGACATTCGAGGAAGTAGCGGAAATTAGGCAAAATGACTAAAATACCCTAAAGGGGACTAAAGGATTAGAGTTAATTGTGAGGGCATAAAGGTCATTTGACTTTTAAGGATGGGTATTACTGAGGTTTTAAGATAGTGGAATTTATAGAATATCAAAAGGGTCTGAAAAAGAAGGGAAAAGAAGGAGGGAAAACAGAGAGAGCTTCTCTAAGTCGGTTTACACTTTCCTTCACCTGTTTCTTGTGAATTTCTGGAGTAAAGCTTAGAGGAGAGCTGGGATAACTAAACCTCAAGGACTTTGATCTAAGGCTAAGGAATTGACAGAGGTTTAACAGGGTTTCACCAATACTTGAGGTAAGATTTTAGAGTTCATCCATTTCTGTTTCAGGTTTTTTTAAGCTGTGGTACTTGAGTTGAATTGAATGGAACTTTAGGGAATTCAGGCTTAGGGCTGAGGAGCAGCAATCCAAGGGAGCCTAGGGTTAGCTTGCGGCCGAAATTCTATCAAAGGTATGAATTCTAGGCTCTAATTCTGATGTTCATCTGGTTTATGTTGGGTTCTGAAGTTTGGAGGTGGCTATGGTGAATTTTGAGTTTGTGATTGCATGTGCTTGGAGTTTAGAGGTTTAGGGTGCTTGGGATGAGTGGAGTGTGGTCATGAGGTTGTTTTTAAGTTTGGGTAAGAGTTGGAAGAGGTTTGGTTGAGTTTGGCTCGAGAAAATCGCACAAGGGAAATTTTGGTGTTGGGCTGTCTGTGACTAGCGCTACAGCGCTAACCTTTGGGCGCTGTAGCGCTAGGCCATCTTGCTGAGGGGATTTGGTTTCTGTCTGTAGCGCTATAGCGCCCTCCCAAGAGCGCTGTAGCGCTACCCTGCCTTCTGAAGGGGATTTTAGGGTATTTTTCAAGGGTTTTTGACCTAAGGTTTGGGGTTAGGTTCCACCACCTTGTTTGGTGGAACTAGGACATCCCGGGGGCTCGGGATTAGCCCCGGGGCTAGGTTTTGAACTTGAGGGTTGATGTTGACTTTGGCCATGATTGTGTTTAGGTGAGCGCTAGGGCTCGAGTGGGATCGTGCTCAAGGTGTCGAGGGATTAAAGCTATCGAATTGAAAGGTAAGAACACTGCACCCGAATGTATGAATGTGATGGGACTAAGTGCTCCCGAGAATTGTTTTGTGTCATCGTTGGTATTATGCCAAGGGACACGTGTAAGCGGTCTAAGAGTACCGTACATGAATTTAGCGCATGGGACGCGAATTGGCCACTGGGAGCCAGAAACGAAAAGATAACAGAGGGAGCAGCTTGTGAGCGCTAGCCCTGGTTATCATCTGAGCATTGTGTTATATGAGCTGAAATGCTTTGTATATGAGATACTTGACTGTTGATATGCTTGAGTTTATGAGATGCTATATGAGAAATTGATTTGACAGCTAAATGTGCATGCTCTATTAATGATGTGTGTTCTTGCTGGGCCTTGGCTCACGGGTGCTACGTGGTGCAGGTAAAGGCAAGAGCAAGCTGGACCAGGCCTGAGGTGGAGAGCTCCGAAGTGAAATGTACATAGCCAGTCGTTCGATCACCATGATCGAGGAGTGTGTCAGGACAGAGATCACCTAACTGCTCATTTTGCCTTAGTATGGCTGTTAATGTATTTAAACTTTGTAACTTTTGTAAATGGCTTTTAAACTGTCAATTTTGGGATCCCATGTTCGTAAACAATGTTTAGTAATGAAAACGTACTTTTGAGACCAAAACACTTTTAATCCTAGTTCCTCTACTATTTCAGTACACGCTTTTACTTTAATGACTTGATTAGCAAGTCTGGCACTTTATAAACATACAGTGTAGCGGTCTTGGCTATCCATGGCGTTACAAATACCTTGAAGACTTATATGACCAATCTAAACCTTGAACCGAAATGTGAATAAACCTTACTTCCCCAAGTGTTTGATAAGCTTATAATGATCAAGCTTATAATTCCCAACCCAAGTGTTTACACTCTCACACTCACCTAGCAACTTGCATCCTCTGAACTTAGAGTAATAGATGAATAAATGGCTGGGTACTAGGTCCTATTTATAGAGTTTAGGAATGAAGAGGTCTTCATTTAACTTGAATAAAAATAATTGCTTTTTAAGTGAAAAACATTTGAATTATCGTTCAGCAGAGGCTGAAGACTCGTTCAAAAAGATGTTGAACTTATCAAGAGGTTGAAGGTTTGAATGGAGAACATTTTTGAAAACTTCCAAAATATGCTGAGAGGGACGATATATCGCCCCCTGTAGGCGATATATCACCTGGGCCAGTATGCCCGAGGCAATCGTGCAACGTTTCGTTTTTTTCGTATCTTCGTGTTGCAATATATCGCCCCCTATAACTGCGATATATCGGCATACGCTGAATATTTAAATAGGAAATTACACATTTTTAGCTTAATTTAAATTGAGTAAACAGCCTTGACTAAGCCTTCTAGCGTTTTCAAAGCTGGTGACTGACCTTAGGGTATTCAAATTTTAACCTTAATAAATTTAATCCTCAAGACACTTAATCATCATTAAACCTATACATGACATGTGCTATTATCTAATTGGTTCTTATCTAAACCTTATAGTATATTAAATATTATCCTCAATATCAGTCATATTAATCAAACCTTAGGTTAAAATTAATATTCCTAAACTATAGGTTAAACTTAGAAAATCTACAAGTACTACTATGAGTGTCCAAATAAATCCCGGTCTGAACCAAAAATCCACAGTCATAAAGATAATACTATTATTACTATTATACTACTATCTACTTAGCTAAGTAAAGTTCTTGGACTCTACACAAATAATTAACATAATCTGCAAACCACGGTAGCTTTTCTTCTCCATCAATAAAAAGTAACTGTTCATCCAGAAAGTTGTCATAAATTTTATACAATTTTCTTATTAGGATCTTCTTCTAATTCCAATCTGGATAGATGGTCTGCAACTAAATTTCCTGTCCCCTTTTTATCACGAATTTCCATGTCAAACCCTTGCAATAATAGGACCCATCTAATCAAACGAGGTTTTGCATCCTTCTTGGCCATAAGGTACTTAGCAGAATGGTCTGTGTAGACAATAACCTTATTACTAATTAAATATGGTATGAACTTATCAAACACAAAAACAATTGCAAGTAGTTCCTTATCAGTAGTTTCATAGTTTAATTGAGCATCATTCAAGGTCCTACTAGCATAATAAATTGTTCGGAAAACCTTGTCAACTCCTTGCCTTAGAACTGCTCAAACTGCATAATCACTCGCATCGCACATTAATTCAAAGGGAAGTTCCCAATTTGGTGGTACCATAATCGGTGCAGTAATCAATTTCTCTTTCAAAGTATTGAAGGCTCTTTGACAATCAGCATCAAAATTAAACTGTACTCCATTCATTAATAGTGCAGAAAGAGGTTTAGAAATCTTGGAGAAATCTTTAATAAATCTCCTATAAAATCCAGCGTGGCCAAGAAAACTCTGAACACCCTTAACTGAAATTGGAGGAGACAAGTTCTCAATAGTTGAAACCTTCGCACGATCTACTTCTATTCCTTTGCTGGAAATCTTATGGCCCAAAACAATTCCTTCACTCACCATAAAGTTACATTTTTCCCAATTCAGGACCAAATTAGATTCTTCGCATCTCTTTAACACCTTCTCCAAATTCTGTAGACATATATCAAATGATGGGCCAAAGACCGAGAAATTATCCATAAATATTTCAATGCTCTTCTCCACCATATCAAAAAATAATGACATCATGCATCTCTGAAAAGTAGTAGGAGCATTACATAAACCAAATGGCATTCTATGAAAAGCAAACATACCATAAGGACAAGTAAAAGTTGTTTTCTCTTGATCTTCAGGAGCAATAGGTATTTGGTGATAACCAAAATACCCATCTAAAAAATAATAGAAGTGATGGACCGGTAGTCTATCAAGTATTTGATCAACGAAAGGCAGTGGGAAGTGATCTTTCCTTGTTGCCTTATTTAGCTTTCTGTAGTCAATACGAATTCTCCACCCCGTCACTGTACGAGTTGGAATTAACTCATTATTCTCATTTTTGACTACTGTCAATCCCCCTTTTTTCGGAACCACTTATACTGGGCTTACCCACGAACTATCTAAGATTGGATAAATAACACTAGCATCTAACCACTTCAAAATTTCTTTTCGAACCACCTCTTTCATAGCAGGATTTAGCCTCCTTTGAGCATCAATACTAGCCTTACTATCCTCCTCCATGAGAATACGGTGCATAACAGTAGATGGGCTAATTCCTTTTATATCAGCTAAAGTCCAACCAATGGCCAATTTATGAGATCAAAGTACTCTTAATATTTTTTCCTCTTCAACAGTAGATAATGAAGCAGAAATAATAATAGGGAGAGTATCATTCTTACCCAAATAAGCGTATTTAAGATGATCTGCTAAAGTTTTCAATTCAAGTACTGGTGGTTTCTTTATAGATGGTAGTGGTCTCTCGGGCACTTGTCCAAGTTCCTCATATTTCTTCTTATAAATAGGTCCAGCAGAGTTTAGCCAATTTACATATTCAAAAACCTCATTACCATCACAGTCTTCCCCTCTTTGCGCAATAAGGCTCATCTCAAGCGGATCTTCAACAAGTTGTCTCTTTGACAATTGTTCCTCGATTAAATTTACACTAAAGCAACTATCACTTGCTCTTACTTCAAAGCCTGAAACACATTAAATACAACCTCATCACCTTGCACCCTTAGCCTTAACTCTCTTATTTGAACATCTATCAAGGCTTGACCAGTGGCTAAAAATAGTCTTCCCAAAATAATTGGAACATCTTCATCTTCCTCCATATCAAGAACAATAAAATCAGTGGGAAAGATAAATTTGTCCACTTTGATAAGAATGTCTTCAATAATACCTCGGGGGTGTGTAGATGAACGGTCAGTCAGTTGTAGAGTAACCATAGTGGGCCTAGCTTCCCCCAAACCGAGTCTTCGAAATATAGACGATGGCATTAGATTAATGCTTGCACCTAGATCACATAAAGCCCTCTCACGATGAAAATTCCCAATGGTGCAAGGTATGGTGAAGCTGCCCAGATCTCTCAACTTTTGAGGAAGTTTCTTTTGAATTATGGCACTACACTCTTCTGTCAAAGCTACGGTTTCGTAATCCTCCAATTTTCTTTTATTAGACAATATCTCCTTCTTAAACTTCACATAACTAGGCATTTGTTCAAGAGCTTCTGCGAAAGGAATGTTAATGTGAAGTTTCTTAAATACTTCAAGAAATTTGGAGAATTTCTTGTCAAGATTTGCCTTTTGGAACCGCTGAGGGTAAGGAATCTTTGGTGTCGACTTGGTGTATTTTGGTGTCTCTTTCTTTGGAAGGTCTTCGGTAACCTCCTCTTGTGCTGTACTAGTTACAGGTTGATCTTCAATCTTCTTGCCCTTGTTTTCTATTGTAGGCCCCTCATACTTAGTCCTACTCCTCAAAGTAACCGCTTGACATTGCTCTTTTGAATTCACCACAGTTGAACTAGGTAAAGCCCCTTGATTATGATCCGCCATTAACTTTGCAAGTTGGCCAACTTGTGTTTCTAAGCTTTGAATGGAGGATCTAGTTTCTGTCATAAATTGGCTCAATGAATCAGCGAATACCTCCGGTTTAGTCATGTAAGGCGGTGGTTGTTGATGTAGTGGCATTTGTGGCCTTTGAGTATCATAAAAGGGCCTTGGGTTTAGCCCATAAGATGGTCTATGTGGAGGATATTGAGGTGGGTTTAGATGGTACTATGGTTGGTGCCCTTGATTATTATTCCATGACAAATTAGGATGGTTCTTGTATGCTGGAGTATAATTGTTAGGGTATGGGTTATTATTAGGTTGCCTTGGGAAATTGCCTATGGCTAGAACCTGTTCAAGTGGGATATCATCTACCAAATAAGAACTCGCTGCTGGACAATGCTGAAAATGATGAGGGCCTCCACATGTCTCATAATTGATAGGAGCAGGTTGTAGTTGCATCTCTTAAGCTGAACTGTTGTTTTGTTGTTGTATTTGTTTTGTTAGCGAAGCAATTTGAGCAGTGAGCATAGACATATGATCAACTTCTAGAACTCCTGCCACCTTCTTATTTTCTCACTCAGATGGCCAATTATAATTATTCATGGCCATTTCCTCTAAAATCTCGTACGCTTCGTTAGCGTTTTTGTTCATAAATTCTCCACCTGCTGCTGCATCTATGTTAGTCCTTGTGTTTCCCCTCAGTCCATTATAGAAAGTGTGCACCAACATCCATTTCACTATACCATGATGTGGACATTTTCGCAGCAGCTCTTTAAACCTCTCCCAAGCGTCATATAATAAAGATTCCCCCTCAAATTGACAGAAATTATTTATTTCACCTATAATTCGTGCCGATTTAGCAGGAGGAAAGTACTTAGCGATAAATTTTTGAGCAAGATCTTCCCAAGTCAGAATGCAATTGGCTTGTAGCGAAATCAACCAACTTTTAGCCTTGTCTCTCAACAAAAATAGAAATAGCCTCAAACAAATTGCATCATTACTAACTCCATTCATTTTGAAAGTATCACATAACTCCAAAAGGTTGGTAATATGGAGGTTCGGATCCTCATTAGGTAGCCCCCCAAACTGAACACAATTCCGAACCATTGGAATTATTGAGGATAGATGGGCGAATACTAGAATGTACCCCTGTAACAGTAGGGAGTACATAGTCCCTCAGAGGTAAATCTACCTCAGCTGCAGCATTCCCCGCATTACCCTGATTCAGATTGTTTTTAGCAACATTGTTGACGTTTTGGGCCATCTTTTCAAGTCTTTTCTGTTTTATTTTTCTTTTACAGGTCTTCTCAATCTTAGGATCAACAGGTACTAGTGTTTTCGACCCCTTGCGTCACATAAAATAAGTCACCTGAAATTGAGAAATTGAGAAGCCACTCGATTTAGAAAACGTTAAATGAAAACCAAAGTAGATTGAAAAACAATTATATTTGATATTGATTATTAGTTCCTGGAAACGGCGCCAAAAACTTGATCGTGAAAATATGATATGCAAGTGCACGCAATCGCTTCAAGTAATATAGATAGTAAATAGAGTATCGTTCCCAGAAGGACTGTTAACCAATTACCAATAATTGATTTTCAAATTCTATTTGGCGAATTAAAATTTAGATGAATAATTAAGATTAAAATGAATACTCTAAACTATGAATACAATTAAATAACTGTAAGCAAAACAATGAATCAACTAATTAAAAATCAATAATAAAAAGCCTAGGAATTAATTTCATCAACTTTTCATTTTATTAATTTTGCTAATCAATTCTAAATCTCTTCTTCCTATTCTAATAGCAGGTTAACATAATCGATTCCTATTCTTTTTCAAGATATAAGATCTCATCCTATATGCAGATTTTCTACATCACTGTGATAAACTTAAACATATAGAAGGCATTAAGCATGGAAACCTAATTACTACACAAGTCATACAGGTACTTTCGTCCAATATGCAACCTATGTCTATATAATGATAGCATATTCAATTCTCATCTTTCGAATTTTGAATCAAAACCATTAAATCAAGTAAAAAGTGATCAAGTATTTACTAGCATTAAACAAACATCATATAGATTAGAATAGAGAAGAAGTATCAATAGAACATCATAATAAAATTAAATTGAAATTCAAGTGACTACATTAATCCCTAGATAAAAGATTTAGTTCATAGCTAACATAATGAAAATAAAATTAAAATAATTATTCATAGAAAATAACCTAAAGAATTCAGATGAAGAAGAAATCTAGGAAGTCATAAACGAGAAAAAGAAATCTAATTACAACAGCCTTTTCTACATCTAGTGTTTATAAAACTAAAACTGCCTCCCAAATTCGCAGAATAATGTCCCTTAAATAGTTTTCCAAAATCCCAATTGAAAAGACTGTTTTGTCCTTCAAAAAGTGGATAAAAATCTCAAAACTGCGTCAATAGCGCTGCAGCGCTAGGTCTTAGGCGCTATAGCGCTATTATCAGTGCGAAATTGCCTCAAAAGTTGTTTCACTAGCGCTGTAGTGCTATTCTTCCGATCTTGATAGCGCTGTAGTTTTTGTTTTGTAGCACTGGGGTGCTACTGACAGTTTCAACAAATTTCAATGTATCCTTTCTAGCGCTGTAGCGCCACTTTGATAGCGCTATTGACAGAATCATACTCGGACATATTGCTCCTGAAAGACATGATTTTTTCCAAAATAACTCCATTTTCTTCCATTTTCACTTCATTCCACTCTTTTCACCATCTTAGCATGAAAAACCTTAAACATTAACAAATGAGCATAATTCTGCAATAAAATAGCCCTAAACTAATAAAAATCTACCTAAAAACTAGACCCTAAACGAGCCTAAAACTTATTTATCAGGTTACGAGGTGGATTTTCCACCGACCTCCTTGCTCCAGTTGTTTGTGATCTCTACACATGTCTTCCTGCCAGTTGGGCAGCTCTGTGTTCTCGAGTCACCTCCCTTTTGCCCCCATGTCCTGGTCTGGCTAGATGGTTCCCATCTCAACTGCCACTACAAGAGGGCCTCTGTGGTTCAAGCTCCCCTGCCTTGTTCCTATGAGGAGCTGGCCGAGCTGCCTCTCGGACGTGTGAGGGGTGTCTTATAGGAGAGGGAAGATGTCTTATAAGAGATGGTGGTGGCCTCCCATTGTTGGGCCAGGAAGGTCCCGAATTGGCCTGGACATATTCCTGGTTGTTCTTGACTGCTTTAGGGATAGAACTTTGAGCTGCTGGAGGAGCTTGGTTATTCCTTGTTCCTGTAGATACTTTCGTAGTCGGGTGGCCAGTAGTATCAGTCTGAGTAATTCTTCTAGGGCGTTCTTCGCTAGGGTTAGCCCTGGGCCTTGGATGAGTTGGCTAGACCCCTTGCTTAGCCCTCCTAGTGGTCGTGCTCCCTTGGGTATGTCCTCTGGGCCTTCGAGGTGGTGCCTGGACCTCGATGGCCTGTTTGGCCAATTCTTCATTGCAACTTGTAGCTTCTGCCAATTGTTGGCGCAGTTTGCAATTCTCCAATTTGACAATGGGAATATACATCTCTCTGCACTCCCCTCATCTGGGTCGTGGTCAATCATTGGCTGCTTCCCAGGTCGACGTGGGTAATCTTTAGTGCGAGGAGTTTGCTCCTCAGGTATTTGGGGCAATGGTCGTCCACCAGTATTGTGGTTGTTTGCAGTGGCCATTGGTAATTCATGAGGTTTCTGACTAAATAATCTGAAGATTTTCTTAACGCTCTCAATGAAAGCACCAAACTGTTGACGCCGTTTTTTTGTCAACTTAAATATGAAGAGCACTAAACAATGAATTAAGAAAATAAGGAAAAACAATGGGATTTTTATGTGGTTCAGCAGTTAAAATCTGCCTAGTCCATGAGTCAATATTATTGATTGGTGGTATTCTCTCGAAGCTTTTACCAAAAAATTTAGCAAAGTCTTCCCAATACCAAATTGTACGTGTCCACAAACGAAATTCTCCAGTCTATTTATAGACTAGTTAAGAAAAATATCTTCCTCTTACTTCGGGAAGTTACAATTCAAATTTGAAATAAATACACATAAATGCATTTATTACATAATATCCCATGATAATTGGGATTTAATATCAGATAATAACAAATTCCTAAGGAATAGGGATTTCCTAACAGTTGTCGTGTGTAAAACGCATTGCTAATCTCGAAGGCAAGGTTACGCTATTCCAAGATCGACCACCACTTTGAGCTCATTATTCTGATCAGCTTCCTCCTTAGCTAGTGATTCCACTAAGCTTAACCTTTGGAGATCAACATCTTTGAGCTTGCAATGAAGTCTTGAATTACACCCATATGCATCGGAGAAGGTTCATCATTTCGAGGTTGATGCTTAAGCTTGAGCCTTCTGAACTAGTGCTCGATCGCCAATAAGAAAAAGTCAAGAATCACACAAATTTATACAAGTGTTGAGCCCTAACTCATTATCGTCGAGCTTACGCATTACAAGCCTACATTTCGAGGGTCGTTTATTATGATTTCAAAATTTGGGTGTAAAACTTGCCATCAGTTATATTCTAGGCCGAGGGCCTTGCCTTTGGGATATAAAGGATACGCCAAGTGTCAGCCAATAGGTGATCCACCTATAGTGTTGTCGATTGTATGATTCAAAAATTTGCATTCCCACTACGTCGACACAAAATATGCACAGCATGCCCTGATAGTACCAGGGGCATGTTCCCCATAAAGTAGGTACCTTTCTACAGTGGCCTCCAAGAATCTCGCGTGGGTCGTGGTCTCTATTAAATGTAACTCAATGCATTCAATTCGTATTAATCCTCCAATGATGGAAAGAATGTATATTAATTACAAATGATTAGTATTAATTACCTTAGTCTCTATAAATAAAGCTGGGAGTCTCATTGTAAAGGGTTCTGTATTTTAGAGAGAAAGCACCTTGTACTTAGAGCAATATGATGCCTGAGAATACACCATTGGAGTTTTCCATCACAAGCTTCCAATCGCCTTAATATCAGAGTCTCATGGACTAGGGTTCTTTTATAACCTGAACCACGTAAAAATCCTTGTGTTCATATTGCGTGTTTCTTTAATCTCTCTGCTTAAGGTTGAGAGTGAAAAAGGCAGTCAACATTTTGGTTCTTTCATTGAGAGCTGAAGAAAGCATTTGGAACACTTACAAATATGGTGACTACACGAAGAAACGTTACAGATGATATACTCCCTCGTATAGGAGTCGAAGGAGGGGAACCCAGTCGGTACCCACTTCAGGACATACTTGAGATGGAAGAGGATTACGATGAAGACACTGAAGATGATGACGAAGATGACGTGTCGACCAAGGGTACTATGAGGAAGAATTTCCTCAGCCCATGGATACAGAGGACACACCGGAGGTGGTGATGCTCCGTGAGCAGTTGACCTCCCAACAACAAAATATTGAGGCACAAGAGGATAATATCGTCGCCCTACAAGAGATGGTGCCTACCATGAAGGTCACTATTGCAGCCCAGGGGATGTGAGTGGTGTGCCACCTGCGCACTCTGTTGGAATGCCACCTGTTAATGCAGCAGGAGTGCCTCCCGAGCACCCGGCTGTAGAGGCGCGAGATCCGCCAGCTGAGGTGCCCGCTGGGTTGGAACCTCGATGCCACCGCAAGACCGTGGTAAGGGAAAGGCAGATGATAATCCCACTCCAAAGCACAAGAGGGTTCGTCAAGAACCCGAAGGACACTAGGTTCCTCAGCAAGCTGGAAAAGGTAATGGCCTAGGGGCTCAAGGGCACCGCCAGGCAATTAGCGCCTGTGGAGCTCGAGGCGTTCCTCCCTGTCGCGCCCATACAGACTACGCAAGGCCTGGAGCTGGTGTCCCCTCAAGATTTATTCAGCCTCTTAGGAATAACGGTCCAGGGATCCACCCAAGGAATGCCCCCCAAAACTGAGAATGTGGCCTCAATATCTCGGTAAATGAAAACGTCAAGTTTGATGGAGAGACTGAAGTGGCTCGTCTTGAGAGTAACGATGCATTTTGAGGACGGGTGACCTACGAGACAACCTCAATGCCCAAAGATGCAATAAGGCCAGAGGACACGAGCCTGCCAGAAGAGGTCTGCTAGACCTCCGGGATAATCTCAATGCTCGGAGAAGAGATAACCCAGCTCAAAGCATTAATCGGGATCGTGACCTACTCCGTGCGAAATTTGAAAGTCTGAAGTGGATAATGCTCAGAATGGCTAGGCGACAAGGCCATGAGTCTGACTCAGAAGATGAAGAAGTAAAGCCATGTGCCTCTCACATTGTTGAGGCCCCTCTGCCACTAGGCTTCAAAATTCCATCCATAACACCCTATGTAGGGGGCTAGGATCCCACAGACCACCTGTCTATGTTCAACAGGCTAGTATCAGTGCATCGTGTCTCTGACGACGCTAAATGTCATGTGTTCCCGATCACCCTGACGGAGCTAGCAGATGAATGGTTTAAAAAGCTCCGACCAAGATCCATTCAGTCATGGGATCAGTTATCGTCTGCCTTCCGAAGACAATTCATAGGAGTTCGAAAGGTAAGCTTTGAGGTCAACACCTTGGCCAACATAAAGCAAGGGCCCTTCGAGACCATCAAGGCCTACATCAAACGCTTCAATGAGGAAGCAACGAGAACCAAAAGGGTCGATGATGGCCAACAATTGATGGCATTACAAGCTGGCATCCGCCCAGGGTCCCCGCTTTGGGATGATATCCAACGGAAGGGATGCCAACGTCTCGACGACTTCATCCGTTGAACAGAAGTATATATTAGCTGGAAGGATGCCCAGATTGGGGCATTCAGAACATCTGTCATTTTCCCTACTTTGGTCGCGTCAGGCCCCATGGCTTCGGGAATCCAATATTCCCATTTTTCTCCCATACAACCAAGCTCGGGAGGAGTTCAACCTAGCCAAAGTGCTCTACCTTCTGGTTATAGCACCATACCCACTCCTTGATTCAATATGGCTCTGGCAGGGTATGAGGCAGCGCCCATTGGATACAGTACTTTTTAGCCTACATTCAATGCTGGAGTTGTTTCCCCTTCCCAGCCCACCTAATCCAGTCGAGCTCCCAATAGCAGTAGGCGCGGAGGGAAAGGTAAGGGTCAGAAGCCTAGAGGAAGCAAAACCGCATAAGCCGAGTAGGGAGTCACATCTGCCGAGATGTATGTCTCGCAGTATTCCGAGTACACCGACTAGGTAGACTCCCAAGAGAATATCTTCATGGCCACGACACAACATGTTCACTACAGGAAGTCACAGCCCATCCGAAGAGACAGGGATAGGCGGGACCTTGACAAATTTTGTCGTTTCCACAACGACATAGGGCACCACACTAATGAGTCCCGCCAACTCACGGATGAGATTGGGAATCTCATCAAGTTGGGACACCTCCATCAATATGCTAAGGGTGAAACGCATCAAGCGCAACCTCTCGGGGAAGGACTGGTGGTCCCACCTATTGCACCACAGGTCCCAGCAGTAGCTCCAATAGTTCCCCAGCATCCAGTGGCCCAAGGACCTCCTCCGGTGAATGGGCAGGTAGGAACCATCTCAGGAGGGTCTCACTTGAGGGGCACTTCACGAAGCTCGTAGAACAGGTATGCACGATCTTTGAATAACGATGATGAGGTAATGGCTTTGGCCCAGCTGCGTGCCCAAATGCCACGAATGACTGACCAAGTCATAACATTCTCTGAAGACGATGCTTGGAGAGTGCATTTCCCACATCACGACCTGTTGGTGATTGGGAGCCAAATCTCCAACAAAATGGTGGCGCAGATTCCAGTAGACAATGAGAGTTTAGTGAACATTCTATTTAAGTCAGCCTTCGAGAAGATAGGGTTGACCATGAAAGACTTGTCCCTGTGTGCCTCGACACTCTATGGATTCTCAGAAGAGGCCCTCATCCCAATGGGACAGATAAAGCTCCCTATGACGCTTGGAGAGGTGCCTTGCCATGCCTTCAAATACTGCACCTTTGTAGTGGTGGATTGTTCCTCGTTGTACAATTGCATCTTAGGAAAGACTGCACTGGTAGAGTTCAGAGTCGTCACCTCCATCTTTCATCTGTGCATGAAGTTTCCCATGGATGCAGGAATTGGCATGGTACCTTAACAAGGCTTGTCTGAAGGACTGCTTTTAACTCCCCAAGATCGACCAGATGGCTGACGCCACCTCTGGTTATGAGTTGCTGTCATTCATGGATGCATACTCAGGATATAACTAGATATCCATGCACGTCGTAGATTAGGAGCACACTAGCTTTCGAACCGATAAAGGTGTCTATTGTTACATTGTGATGCCTTTCGGGCTGAAAAATGTTGGCGCCACCTACCAGAGGCTGGTTAACAAGATGTTCAAGAGCCATTTGGGGCAGAACATGAAGGTTTGTGTGGACGACTTGTTGGTCAAGTCCAGAATCATCCCTGACTATGTGGGCGACATGATTGAGGTTTTCATAGTGCTTCGCTGATTCGGGATGAAGCTAAACCCCCAAACGTGCACATTTGGGGTTGCCTCCGGCAAGTTCCGAGGCTTCATTGTCAGTGCTCAGGGAATTGAGGCGAACCCCGAAAAGATCAAGGCCATAATCGAGATGCCATCTCGTCAGAAACATAAAGACATTTAGTGCCTGCCAGGGAGGATCGCAGCATTGAGCCGTTTTGTCTCCATGGCAACGGACAAGTGAATCCCTTTCTTCGATGTTCTCCGAGGAAGTCAGAGGTTTGACTGGACGGAAGATTGCTAACGGGCATTCCAACAACTCAATGCGCACATGGAAAATCCTCCAATTCTATCCAAGCCGATAGACAGAGAGGCTCTCCTGCTCTACATGGCTGTTTCGGAGGATGCCATTAGTGTCACATTAGTAAGGAAAGAAAGCCATGTTCAACACCCCATCTATTATGTTAGAAAAAGGATTCTCGGGGTAGAGTCTAGGTACCCGCTGATGGAGAAGCAAAATTTTTGTTTAATGATGGCCTCTCGGAAGCTAAGACCCTACTTCCTAGCGCATCTGATTAAGGTCTTCACAAACCATCCCTTTTGACAAGTCCTTCAGAAACCTGAGTCATCGGGAAGGCTCTTGAAGTGGTCGGTGGAGCTGAGGCAATTCGACATCACCTACCATCCAAGGATTGCTATAAAAGGTCAGGCACTCATTGATTTCATCACTGAGTGCATAGGGAATCAGGAGAAGATGTAGGGTACCCCAGTGGTCGGACCAGCCTGGAAGTTGTTCGTCGACGGGTCTTCGAACAAAAATGGTGTTGGGGCTGGACTTATTCTGGTTTCCCCTGAGGGTCATAGAGTGCATAGTGCCCTTCGCTTTGAGTTTAGCACCTTTAACAATGAAGTGGAATATGAAGCCTTAATCATTGGGCTCTGCGTGGCACGGGAGCTCAAGGCCGAGAGGCTCGATATCTTTAGCAATTCACAACTCATTGTGAACTAGGTTCTTAGAGTGTACCATGCTCGAGGAACAAAGATGGCAGCATACCTGGCAAAGGGTCAAGAAATGCTGCATAACTTATGAAGATTTACTAATCAGCAGGTACCGTGAGAGAAGAATTCCAATGCTGATGCAGTGGCTAAGTTGGCCACGACCAAAGATACTAAGTTAATAAATGTGGTCCCCATTGATTACTTGGAGTCTCTTAGAATCTTGACTCCAGACGAGGTGGAATCTATACAACCCCAAGATGGGTGGATGGAGCCAATAGTCAAATATCTCATCTCCGAGGAGCTGCCCCAAGACAAGAAGGCAGCTCGGAAGTTGCTATATCAAGTACCGATGTACATAATCATGGATAATGGACTTCACAGGCAAGGTTACTCCATGCCTTTGCTCCGGTGTGTGTCCAAACAAGAAGCCAATCTGATACTCTGAGAAGTACACAATGGGTTTTGCGAAGATCATGCTGGTGGATAAAGACTTTCCAAAAAAATCTTTAGGCAAGGATACTTTTTGCCCACCATGAATGGGGATGCGATGGATTATATCAAGAAATGTGACAAATGCCAGCGTTTTGCCAACACTCCCCAAGCACCTCCAAATGAAGTTACACAGATGACCAGCCCATGGCATTTTGCTGTATGGGGCATCGACCTTATAGGGTCCCTGCCCATAGGGAAGGGTAGGAGGGGGTGAAATATGCCATAGTGTCTGTCGACTACTTCGCAAAGTGGGTCGAAGTTGAGCCACTCACTACGATCATCTCTAAAAAGGCTTTGGACTTTGTCATCAAGAACATCATTTGCCGGTACGGGCTCCCGAGGAAGATAGTCTCCAACAACAGATTGCTATTCAACAACGAAGTATTCATAGACTTTTGTCAACGACATGGAGTCATTAAGAGATTCTCCTCTGTGGCCTATCTGCAAGAAAATGGCTAAGTGGAGGCAGTTAACAAGACAATCAAGTCCACTTTGAAGAAAAGGTTGGAGCAGGCAAAAAGAGCTTGGCCCGAGGTGCTGCCTAGGGCATTGTGGAGCTATCACACCACTGCCAGGACCTCCACCGGCCATTCTCCCTTCTTGATGGCCTACGGGTTTGAGGCTATGTTCCCAGTTGAAGCAACAATCTCCACACACTGACGGGATACGTATGACCCGACCACGAACCATACTTTACTTCAGGAATCCCTAGACCTCATGGAGGAACTACGCGAAGCTTCTTAGCTTTGAGTAACATCCTACAAACAGAAGGTAGACAAATATTTTAACTCCAAAGTGAAAAATAGAAAGTTTGGGGTCAGAGATCTGGTGTTGCGTAGAGTCTTCTTAGCCACCCGAGATGCTGGTGCAGGAGTTTTGAGACCTAACTGGAAGGGTCCATACCAAGTCAAGAGCGTTGTGTGTCTGGGAACATACAAGTTAGCTCGACTAAGTAGGGAGCTGATTCGTCACGCCTGGAATGTTAAGCATCTCTGCCGATATTACCAGTAATATGAGTAGTAAATGTTCTTTATATCTGTAATACCTCTTGTAGCCTTTGGGTATGTTTAATGGATGCCATGTATGAAAAACAAGATAAGAAATTTATTTTCTGCTTATATTTATTAGTTTCCTTTGTTCTATTAATGCTATGTAAGAGCACCCGCTTGCCTGGACAGGTGATCGCAGACTAGTCTCCGATCGCTTAGGGGGCATGGAGTTAGGGAAACATTACGCCTCACAGGGAATGACCTAGGAAACTAAACTTGTCAAGAGGAGTAAGCCTAGCGTCGCCATCCCGAGAATAGAAAATCATAGGAAACTAGTCAAGTCTAGCCTAGAAGGAAACTTTTTCCAGGCAGAACTAAGCTTAGCACATAGGAGCTAGATAACCCAAGTAACGCGAGAATAGACTTTTGTCACCTACCATGGACACCGGGCCCGAGGAGCTCTGACTAAGTCTCCTGATCTCGAGATGCGAATGGAAGGCCGAGTACCCCATACTTGGCCCTGAGAAATCTGTGACATGGGGAGCTTGGGTAGTCGATGAGCGAAGCGCCCCTAGTGTCACTATATCCCATAGCTAGAAAACCCAATATAACGCAAACTTAGGAATTCAAGTTACTTCTCGAGGACAGCGCGCGCCCGGAGAGTAATAACCTAATCCAAATCTGCGAGATACTGACGGATGCCTGAGCCGTTTATGCTTGGACAACTCGTTAACATCACCTTATGAGGAGGTATGAGATGATATGCATTCGGAGAGTAGTGTTGAAACCCCCGATCGACCTCCCATGTAGTGTGTACTCGGGGGGTAGGAGGTTTCACGTGCAAGGACCCCTGAAAGCCCGAATCTTTGGATTGCAGGGGCATAGGACGCCAAGTTAGGACCAATGGTAAATTTCGCGTCAAAGCTACTTTTAGGACTATGAGCCTACAAGAGACTAAACATTGGAACCAGATGTTTAAAGTAATTTAAGTTCTTATTCTCGTGACGGTCACGTTATGTTGAATTTATACAACCAAATGTTTAAAGTGGTGTGAGTTCTTGTTCTCGTGACGGTCACGTTACGTTGAATTTATAGAACCAGATATTTAAAGCAGTTTGAATTCTTGTTCTCGTGAGGATCAAGTTATGTTGAATTTATAGAACCAGATGTTTAAAGCGATTTGAGTTCTTGTTTTCGTGATGGTCATGTTAAGCTGAATTTATAGAGCCAGATGTTTCAAGCAGTTTGAGTTCTTGTTCTCATGATAGTCACGTTACGTTGAATTTATAGAACCATATGTTTAAAGTGGTGTGAGTTCTTGTTCTCTTGATGGTCATGTTATGTTGAATTTATAGAACTAGATGTTTACGGTGGTGTGACTTCTTATTATAGTGACGGTCACGTTACGTTGAATTTATAGAACCAGATGTTTAAAATGGCTTGAGTTCTTGTTCTCGTGACAGGTGTCTTACGTTGAATTTGTAGAACCAAGTGTTTAAGGTGGTTTGAGTGCTTATTCTCATGGCTATTAAGTTACGTTGAATTTAGAGAACCAAATCAAATGAAAAGGTAAAGTGAGATGCATAGTTAAACAGGAAAATAATTACAAGTGTGCTTGGGAGGCTCGAGCGTTGATTGTCTATACCCAAAAAATATATATATATAGCACAGGGGCCTATTCAGTTTAAAAAAGAAAAAGGTTGAACAAAGAAAAATTACTGGGGACCTTCGCCTAATGGAACCTCTTTCACCAGCTCGACCATCGGGTTGTCCTCGGGAGCCTGGCCCACCGCCGAGGCCTCTCTCTCTTTAGTCTCACAGGCAGTGTCTGCCTCGAGGAGTGCCTTGAGTTTAGTCCTCTTGTCAAGATCCTTTGTGAACGAGAGGTCCGTGTCTTTGTTGCTCTGCCACGCAACGAAGAGCGTGTCCTCGGCCATCACGTCGAGGTCTTTGGCCAGTTCCCCTTTGGCTTTTTCCAACTCACCGATACGGGCTTCAAGTTCCACTCGGCTCAACCGAAACTCCTCGTGGACTCGGGCCAGTTCCTCCTCCTTGGTCCATGTGCGCCCTGCGGCATCTTTCAGTAACTTGGAGGATGTTTCCTCCAAGGCAGACATCCTCGACCTCTCCATGACCAATTGGTCCTCCACTTCTCAGACGTGGGCCCTGGTGTCCTCCACCTCTTTCTGAAGCCTCGAATGTTCCTCCAGGGGGACTGAAGTCTCCTGGATTTGTGCAAGCTCCACCTTGACAAGAGCTAGCTCCTCCCGAGCCTTCTTCAACTTGAGGGACCGCATTAGCAACAATCCCCAAGTCATCGAATTAGGGGGGCAACCTGTAAATTTAGAATGATGAATTAGCCAAAAAGACAAGATATTCATCGAACTTGAACAGAAATCAAGACTTGCCCTAGTGGAAGCATGGCAGCTGGTTGCCACCAGAGCCACCTCTTTGTCACCACCGCAAGAGGCGAAGCTGGTGGTGGTCATCTCGCACAAGGATGTCGCTATTCCTTGCAGGAGTTCTGTGCCATGTGGTAAGGCCTTATATCATATTCTTCCGGCAAGGAAAGGTTCAAGCTCTTCACGATGAGGAGCAAAGACGGGTTCCTTAGGCCAGTTCTCCCGCATATATTCAGTCAACAATCAGACACTCTTGTTGCCCTCACCGATACGAGCATTGTAGTACTCGGTGACCTCCCTTTGCAGATCTGAGCCATCGTCATCATAATACTCTGAAAAGGTGACCTACTGGGGATCCTCATCACTGACTGTTGCGCTCAGGGTAAGGGTCATTGGAGCAGCGGTTGAGGGTGCTGGAACAATTGACGAGGGCGTGGGCACCGCTATCGAGCCGTCAGGGGGTCGATCTTAGAAGGGCCCGACACCCTTTAATGTTTCGAACGCACCAAGTATGAAAGACCCATACAGTTTGCACAAAGCCTTGAGGGTGCCTTTTTCTCCTCGGGTTGTAGAGGAATGCATCAATGAGATCCTGGTAATCTTGGTACTCTTCCACAGACCAACAACGCTCCAAAACTTGGCCACATTCGAGAACGGAGGGAGAAAAATATATATGATCGGGACTAGTTCCCTCCCCTACACGCCTAGCATAGTGAAGAATGATCAAAGATTTTCCTTGAGACATGGAGGATGATTCGATCCCTGCTTCGAGCTCCGCCTCAAGCTCCTCGTCTTATTTCGCCTCTACGACTGCTTTGATAGCAAGAACTTTCTCTGCGTGCTTCTCATGAAGACGTTGCTGGTATTGTTGTTGTGCCTTGGCCGCCATGTAATCCGTATGTAGCCTCGCTTCCATCTGAGATATCTTCGAGTCCCAAAACTTGGTTAGGACTACCGGATTTATGCTTTGCCCCACCTTCAGCAACCTATACTGTCAAAAATGGGAATTGGTGACGAGGAAGGGGAGTTATAGTTCCTCGTCCTAGAGAGAGCCTATTGCTTGAAGCCTCTCGTCAATGGAATCAACGAAAGGGGTACGGCAATACAGACTTGATTAGAACGACATGAAGAGAGATAAGTAGCAATCTAAGTACCATTATGCTAACTTACGCGAGAGCAATACTTACGACGGTGGTGAAGTCTTGGAGAAGAGTAGGATTAGTCCTTGGTGGGCCAGTTCTTGATTTTGTATAGAATGTAGAGCCTGACCAGTACCCGATAGCCGTTCAGAGACAATTAAATTGGGGCTATGCCGATGAATTTGAGGAAGTCGACATAGTATTGATGCATCAGCAGGGCTGCACCCACTTGGAGATGTGAGACGCTCCTGGGCCAGAGCCCGTGAGTACTTTCGTGCGTCCTCTCATCCTCCCGAGCCAGGCGCACTAATATTTCACTGTCATCTACCTCGTAGTTGGTGAGTATTTTAGCCAAGGCACCTCGATGTCATTGCTTACTCAGAATGTCTTCTGCTACAAATCCTATGGTAGGATATGGGGTATCTGATGGCGTCGGGCCAGCGTTGGCCTTTTCCTCCGAGAGGCCAGTTATGCGAGGCCTCACCACGGCCAGCTCTGAGCTCTCCCGTACGATAAGAGCCTGGTTGCCACCAGCCACTTGTTTCCCCTTTTCGAGGCGTTGTTCAGCCTCTTGGGCCATCTGGAGGATCTCGTTGTCAAAGGCGTAGAACCCTTGTTGGTGGAGCTAATGAAGCTCCTCAAACATCTGAAAATAAACACCAAGCAGTTAGCGCTTGACTCGAAGAAAGTTAGGCCAAAATGAGAACCCGTAAGACAACTGCTCGGGGAAGGAGAAAGAAATAAACTAATGACACAGGGGTGTCCTCGGAGCCAAGTACATGGCACTAGAGACACCACCGGAAAAGATGAACACCATCGAAGATGAGGAACATCGCCAGAATTTGGAAATTTTCCAGATTCCGGCTGAAGACACAGACTAAGGAAAAACACCCCATAACAATTTAGAACGCTTAAATGAGCCATTTTGGCTATTTATGACAACAAATAAGGCGAAAATAGCCTCTGAAAGGCTCTAAGAACAACCCATAAGCATGCATCCTAAATTCTCAAATACGCATGAAAATGGAAAGTAATAGTTCAAGGATACTTACTCGAAATGTACCGTCGGATTGTGCTGAACCGAGTGCGAACTCGAAAGAACTATTTGTTGTTCACCCAGAAGTACTGTAATGCCCTACTTCCTTAGAGCAGTTACTATGTGAGTTAAAAATGTGGCATTAACTCGCTAATCGAGGTTTTAGGTTAAAAGTGTGACTAAACTGAAATAATACTCGTTTAACAACATTACTTATAAAATTTGGACATTCATTGAAATTATAGAAAGTTATATAAATGGGATCCCAAAAATATTGTTTAGAAAATTTTTATTACAACTAAAAATATACACATGGTCAACCTAGGCGACAAAACAACCATTACAGCACATTTTCCCAAAATAACTCTGGCTGTGGCAGCCAGGTAGGCTGAACATGTACCCGTCGCTCCACGCTCTTCGTACTCATGGTTGGTCGACCTTCCCTTTGCCCTTACCTGCACCATAGAGCACCCGTGAGCCGTAGCCCAGCAAGAAAACTCAAAAAAAAACATATAACATATACATAAAATTCCATAGTATACACAAAACTACCAACGGGCTAAACACATAGCAGCCTATGTCGTCCCAGGCACTTTACTAGGCCCTGGGTTCGCGGTCTTCACCGAGAGGGTGGATATAGCATCCTAGAAGGGCCTCACCCTATCGGCCTGCACTAAGCATGCTTAATGCTGATCCCAGCCCCTTGCCGTACCCGGCTTCTTGCCATTCTCGGCCTTTGTCGTTCTCGGCCTTCGCCGTTCACTCACAAACATGCATATCATAGCATAATAATCATAGATATTCACAAATATATTAAGCATAAACAATATGGGCGTGCCCTAAAATACAAACAATAGGGTCGTGCCTTGCTCTACAGGTACAACAATTTTCTTACCTGTGTCCCGAGCAGATAAGCCAATGAGATCCCGAGCACAGTCTTCTAATCCGAGCCTCGTTGAAAACCTAGTCACAACGCATTCATAATAACCATCCATTAAGCCTTAAATGAATAAATAACTTCGGAATATTAACCTAGCCTCTAGGACCTTGGATTATACTAATCTGGGTAGTAGGATCCTTCCCGAGCCTTAACATTCAAGTTCCTGAGCTAAAAAAAACTCCTTTTCCCCTTTCTTTCCATTTAGGGATGTGGCCCGCTACTAGACAGAGGGCAAAGCCCTCCTTGCTGGAGGACATAGGCCGTGGCACGTTAAGCCCTACGTCATGGCGCCTGGGCAATCTCAGGCCTCCCTAGGCATTTTCGCACACACGGGTCGCAGTACCTGAAGAATAGGGTCGCGGCTCGGGCCCTAGAAACCCATAAATCCTCCATTTTCCTACATTTTTCCTCGATCCTAAACCATTAATTCTCATCCCAAACACTAATTAAACCCATAATTAAGACTAGAATCCTTATTCACATAACCTAAACATCACAAAAAATCCATAAACAACTGCATACACTCATCCAACACCCAAAATAAATCTCAGAAATCCATTTCACATGCCAAACTATAATTCTAACAGAATTCAGCAAAAACTCAAACAATTCATTGCCATATTTCTTACCGTTATTATAAAGCTGGCTTGAGCTAATTCTCCAAGTCTTCAATCTTCAATCCTCACAAGTTCTAGCCTCGATTCCTCAAGTTCCTTCACCAAACTTTAAGCATCAAAGGAGAGAGAGAGTGACCCAAGTATGAGACAGAGAAAGAGAGTGTTTGGAATTTCCTTTTGTTTCCTTCTAACTCCTTCTAGAGTCTCAGCAGCCTAAGTGTTCAAATATATCCCTAGTCAAAAGTCCAAAATACCCCTTAAGCTTATCTTAATCCTCAAGTGCCACTAAGGGCAATCCCGTCATATGCCACATCCCGCTATGTCCTCAAGTATTCCTATAAATCCTCGTTTGATTATGACATGTCTGAAAATTGTTAAATTACTATCTGTTACCCGATAAATCCCGAACACCAACTGTGTCCCCAAAATACCCTTAGGCTCCTCCCGAGCCGGGTATTCGACTCTGTTGTAACTATTTAACTAAATTGCTCCCTCGTATCGTCTTGGATTGTGCATCAAAGATATATCACCACTCACTTGTGGTATCAATCACAATATACACATATATGATATTTATGCCCTCAACAGGCTAAAATTAGAAATACGCCCCTAATAACTAGATGGGGCCCACAAGCATATTTAATTCACCTAAACATGCATTTCTCATCACATAATACTTTAATTCACATACTAGCATAATTAAATCAATTATTGCTCTCCTGACACACTAATCAAGACCCTAAGTCTTATTATCAAATTGGGGACGCTACATGTACGAAGCTTCGTGCTAGTCGTCCAGAGTGGCAAGGGGGTTGGAGAGGATGCAATGCTGAAAAATGGGTTGAGAGGGGTTGAAGAGTTTGAAGGCACGAGAAATTTGGAATGGGCTAAAGTAACGTTGAAAATTTGATTCTCGACCTTTTATAGGTTCGGTGCTTAGGGGCGAAGTAAGTTCACCCCAACCGTCGAATAATCTAGGACATGGGTACTCGAGAACTATCTAAGGGCTGAAAATCAGAGAGGTGCGGATCGTGATCATTGGCATTGGAAAAGGGAAATCTCGAGTATAAGCTGAAAGGACACCTAGGGTACAAAAAAGACGTTTTGGGCCGCAGAACTGACCCTTCATTAATTACACGGATTAATGGGCCTAACAATGGGGTTCCAGCATGTGGCAGGAAATCTTGTAGTGACATCAACATATGTCCAAACGTTCCTATCAGAGGACTTTTTGAAGTTTTTCCCCAGTTTTAAGTCTCAACTGTCCGAGGACGAGTAGAGACTTGGGGGCAACTGTTGTCTGTGTTTTCACCCAAGGACATGTGATCGTCCAAGCAGGACATGTGGCAGTCCAAGTAGGACATGTGGCAGGGCGTGTACTTCTTTCGATGAGGCCACGCCCCAAGGATTAGTCCTCAGGAGGTCGGTCCTACAGTTGGCGATTACTCCCCTCGGATAGAGGGAGGACGTGGACATCTCCCCAGGGCCATGTCCCGAGTGCTACGAACATCTTCCTAAGGCTATGTCTCGAGAGCTGCTTGGCCGTCTATGAGTTTCTTGCCATCAATTATATTGTAGGGCGAGGACCTTGCCCTCAGGATCTAGAGGAATACCTGACAACCTTTTAGGCGATCCGCCTATAGTGTTGTCAATTGTACGATTCGACAATTCGCATTCCCACTACGTCGTCTGACACAGAAATATGTAGAGCATTCCCTGATAGTACCAGGGGCATGCTCCCCATAAAGTAGTACCTTTCTACAGTGGGCCCCGCAAATCTCGCGTGGACCATGATCTCTATTAAATGCAACCCAATGCATTGAATTGGTATTAGTCCCCCAATAAAGGAAAGAATGTATATGAATTACAAATAATTAGTATTAATTACCCTAGCCTCTATAAATAGAACTGTGAGTCTCATTGTAAAGGGTTCGATTTTTTTAGAGAGAAAACACCTTATACTCAAAGTAATCTAAATGTTGCCTGAGAATACACCATTGAAGCTTGCCAACACAAGCTTTCAATCCTCTTAATACCAGAGACTCATGGACTAGGGTTCTTTTATAACTTGAACCACGTAAAAATCTTTGTGTTCATGTCGCGTGTTTCTTTAATTTCTCTTCTTAAGGTTGATAGTGAAAAAGACAGACAACAATAAGTAATAAAAATGCAAAAACCACCAAGCAGTGAAACCGAATCTGATCCATCATTAAATGAGATTAATGATTTACTTTTGTTAGAAATTGTCATTTTATCATTTTAAATATTATTTTTCACTCTCATCTCATGTATGTTGGTTATGTGAGCTATATATATATATTTTTTTGTTGATTTTTAGTATTTTTTCTAGTTTACTTTTCTATGTATTTGTTATAGTTTGACACATTTTAATACTTAGTAGATTTATGTTTCTTTTAAGTATACTATTAGTATATTTTGGGTACAATTTAAGTTTATATTAATTATATGTTGGGTTGATTTTTAGTTTTATTTTTAGTTGCTTTTGTTGACAATGTATTGTAGTGGGTTGATGTGTATATACTTTTTTGACACTTAATTTTAGTGATTAAAAAACTTTGAAATTGTATTTTTTGAAACCTTAGGTCATAATTTTGAGGAAGAAAAGTTAGGGATCGTGAAAAAGTAAGAAAAAAACATAAAAAAAAATTTGTATTTAAAAAAGAAACCCCAAAATTAAATTATTAATATAATTGAAATTATATTTAAATATATATGTGTATATGATAAATTGAATTCCAGGTGGGCCAATTACTCATATTTGTCCTAGTATGGCTCCACCCTTGAAAATGACGTTCGATGAAGACATTCTTTCAAACTAGAGAACCCATTCCGACGAAAAAAATAATAATCTAGAGAACTCATGATGTGAGAGAGGTAAGGAACATCCAGAGGGGTTAACACGTTGGAGTTAGATCGAATTACAGACGTTATTTAGGAACATCCATAACAGTAAATAATATTGAAGATGTGAAGCTTGACGATGCATTTAATGGCCATGGAGTTGCCGAAGCCCAACATGAGTTGCCTCTTCTCGATACCATATTGGTCTTTCTCATTTTTTAAATAGTTGGAATGGTATAGTTTGATAGCTAAGAGAGCAAACCTTTATATAATAAACTAGAAGTTAAGAAAAATAAATTTATGCAAACTTAAGGACCGAAATACAAAAGTTATTTATGATTTTTGCCCTTAAATTATGACTTATATATTATCGTGTCCTTGATTTTTTTGTGCAGCTGAAAATTTTTGCTGAACTATTCACAGTGTTGTAAAGTGAGACTTTCGTCAAATTCCATCCAATATGGCTAATGGATGTTGACGTGTCTTTTTGCTTGCTGATGTGTCGTAGCCATGTCAGCGCCACGTGTAATTTTTAAAAAATAATTTTAAAATTTTAAAAATCTATTTTCTTATGAAAAATAAATAAATTTAAACTAAATCATTACACTAAAAATAATTTAAATTAAATCACACCTTACAGATTTCTTTTATAAACTATGATTTAAATTAATTAAAAAAAATCTAAATTATGATTTAAATACTTATAAAAAAAAGATTTATACATTTTTGGACCTGTGTTTTAAAAAATTTATTTTTGGACCCCTGAACTCAATTTTAATAAAGACAAAATTGAATATAACAACACAATTTTTAAGTCAAATGATTTTATTTTTGTTCTGAAGTGTTAATTTGGTGAATTATTTGTGATTTCAGTTGAGAAAACTTTGACCAAAATCGGGTTTAGGGCTTTATTTGAACTATTTTTCAAAACATAGGGTCCAAAAAGTAATGTGTCAAAACACAAGATCCAAACAGGTAATGGTAATGGAACAAAACAAGGGGTCCAAAAAATATAAACCTATAAAAAAAAATAAAAATAATCTCTAAAATAGAAAAATATTAAATAAATCTGATATAAATTTTGTAATGATAAAATAAATATGATTTAATTAAACATTATCATTTAAATTAAATTAACCTAAACAAATAACTAAAACGCCCAAATTTTTTCTTCTCCTCCTCCTTCTTCCGAAGGATGCAGGTGGCTAGAATGCAGGTGGACGAGGCTTCTTCAAATTTGGTCATAGGTGACTTGGACGCAGTGGATGAGGCTGGGGAAGTCGCGAGGGTGGTCAACTACATAGACTCGGTGGAGCTAGGTTCGTTGGGCTCAGATCTTAAGCTGAGAAAGTGGAAGGAGTGAGTTTGACGTTGGGGCTCAACTCAGCCATATAGGTTTCAATTTGAATTTGAAATGACTTTTTTGGTTCAATATTCATACTCATTTTTCTGGGTTTCTATTTTATCATACCCATTTTTCTTAGTGTTCATTGTTCTTACAATTTATTTTTGGAAATTTTTTTTAACTTTGTTTTTTTCTATGTTCTATGTTCTTTGCCTAATTGTTATCTATTCTTTGATCTTGCTCGATTTATTTCTTGCATCATAAAAATTATGTATGGAATTGTTTATGCCCATTTTGGATCACTGTTCGCACTCAAGAAATCTTCCTTCTCCCTGTAAAGATTCGACCATAGAGATCAAGTTGTAAAGAAGTAAAATTCTCTTGGATTTTCTGATTCATTTATCAACCAAATCTGATTTTTGGTTTATTGATCAACCAAACGGATATTTTTTTTGGTTCACGGTAGAAGCATTTAAGAATAGAACTTGCGTATTTTTTTTTTAATTTTTAGTTTTTAAAGAATTAAATTAATACATTTATTAAATGGCAAATTCTTTAGTCCTAAGTGGGCCCATTAAATTTGCAAGTGTCAACATGTGAGGTTGTTTGATGTATTTGTTTTTTATATTGTTTTTATTTATAGAATCTATTATATAAACCGTTTGTGAATAGTTTTGTTGATGTGATTGTTAAAGGTGAGGGCAATAGGGTAATTTTATGTCCTGATAAGTGTATAGTTGAGGAGAATATGATCAATTTGGTATTGATTGGTAAAGTATCATTTTGCCTTGGTAAGTAATTTTGAAGTAAATGGTAAGTAATAATGATATAGTATAAAGTAAAAAAGTGAAATAATCAGTTATTTATTTTTAGTCGTGAATTGTGTCAGGAAAGTCTTCAGATATGTTTTAACGGTTGGATGAATGAATTAGGATCGATTAGGTACTTTAGTGTTGTATAGTTAATTTTGTATGATTTTTGGTCATTATATGGTGTAAGATACATAATAGTTTAAGTTTCCTTAAGTATTTTTTTAATAAATTTTTTATTTTTTTTTGCAAGATAAGAGAATTAAAGTACAAAACCACATCTACATCTCCACATTCCTGAAATCATCACCCAATTGAAATTCTTCTCCACAATAAACAACTTTTTATAAGTATGGTGAGAGTTTAACAAGTCAAAAAATTTCACTGCAATTAAGGTATTTTGTTCATTACTTCATTTCTCCAACCATTGCTGTTTATCCAAAAACGGTTGTTGATGACGTGGCAATGATTTCTCACACGTGGTTGACGTGTGGCAGAGTCAAAATAAGGAGGTGTTGTTCGATGATCGACCAGCTGTACATTGCTTCACCATACTTCACGATTAGATACGACCAGTCTGGTCGTATGATTCGGTTTATTTCCTTTAAAGATTGTAATCTTATAATAATTACGTTGATTATTTCCTCTTTATTACCTTGATACATGGATATTAAGGAAAGTTAAGGCCCATTGGCCCATGTAACCTCCATTGAGCTTATAAATATGCATGAAATAGCTCAAGGAAGGCACTTTTTGGTTTTTTTTTTAATCTTTTTCCTGAATACTGAGAGAAAGAGCATACAGTGCAATTATCCTCCAAATAGTTGTATTTCCCCTAAGGCTTGTGAAGCCTAGTTCTTTGATCACGGCATTGAGATTCAATATTAATAATAGCACTAAGTGGACGTAGGTCATTACCATTCATTGGGGCCGAACCACTACAAATCGTTTGTGTCTATTCTTTACCATTAGATTACATTTTTTTTATTATTATCACATTTCTTGTCGTATTCTTGACTCCGTGTCGTTGGCCAAATCGAGGGTCAACATTCTGGTGCTTTCATTGAGAGATTGATCAAGAAGCTATAAGAGAATCTAATGGCAAAGTCATCTAAGAAAGCTGGACCAGTCGCTGGCGCTGCATCATCTTAACCTCCTCCTCCAAATGTGGCGGAGAATGAACCACATTTAGAGTTTGAAGAGGAGGAGTTGGATACGGAAACACTGAGGGCAACACTAGGGGTGTTGCAGGATGAGTTGGCCAATCTGAGGGCCAATCAGGAGAATGCAGTGGAGACAATGGCGCTGCAGCAGAGAGAAATTGAACGTCAGCGCCAGGAGCTGAGTGAGCGGTAGGCGGACATGGACCATCGGCAAAGGGATGCCATGGCCACTCTCGAAGCAGCCATTCAATTGGCTCGAGGATAGGCTACACCAGCCTCTTAGCCGGATCAGCCACCGAGCGCGCCACCACAGTGGGCTCCCAATCCTAGTCCTCCACTCCAGCCAGCAAGCCCTCAGAGGCCGAATCAACCGCCTGTGGCTTAGGACGATGTCCCAATTCGGGATCCTGAGCAGCAGCCTCCATCTCAAGCTGGTCGAGGCAATCCCCTGCACCAGAGGCAAAATAGGGCCGGGTAGCCGCCCCGTAGCCCTAGACGCCCGGGGGATGAAGAGCCAAGTCCACCAAGCAGGGGGCAGCGTCCTTTTGCCAACAGAAGGAACAACGAGTCAGGCTCTGCGATCAGGGGCCCCCCCACGGCATAATAATGTACGGGGACCCAAAGACCAACGCAGGCCTCCCCCTGATGCTTGGGAAATTCCAGCCCGAGGAGGAAATAGCGTGAACAGCCGGTCACCCCGTAGTCGGCCCCAGTTTAGAGACGGCTACGATTATAATGAAGCTGATTCTGGCAGAGGGAATGCCGGTCGGGAGAATGAGAGAAGAGGTAGAGGCTGGAGCTCCCCACCTAGAGAAGATAGGCCAGCAAGCCATGACGCTGGGGGGAAACCCAGACAAAACAACGTCTTTAATCGGCTAGGAGTTAGTGACCAGAGGCGCAGGGATGAAGATTTGAGGGAAGTACTCAATGACCGCCGGAAGAGGCATGATGAGTACGCTGCTCTGGCACCGGTCGCCCCAGCGATCCCAGAAGCGGTTCAGGCTCAGATTGATGATTAGAACCAGGCAGTACAACAGCTAGTCGGGGGTCGAACGTCCCACATAGAATACGATCGGAGGAGGGGCACTCCGTTTGTGCAAAGGATTGCTGTGGCTGAAACCCCTAGTAAATTCAAGATGCCAACATTGCCAAACTTTGATGGGTACGGAGACCTAGTATCTCACGTCAACAAATTTGAGATACAAATTGATATACAAAAAGTGTCAGAAGATGCCCGCTGTAGGATCTTCCCCGCGACACTATCTGACACCGCCCAGGAGTGGTTCTTTAAGTTCCCTCCTGCTAGTATAGTATCCACGGAGATGTTCGTGAAGGAATTTTACGGACAATTCTATGCGGGTCGCATACACCCCACAGATGCTAACTAGCTGGTCAAGATACGCCAGAAGGAGGGAGAGCCCTTGAAGGAGTATGTCCAGCGCTTTATGCGAGTAGTGGCTAGAGCCAAGACAGTGGGTGACGAAGGCAAGATGATATCCCTAACTGCTGGGGTTAGGCACCATTCCCCCTCTGGAGTAGCCTAAGAAAGAATGGGGTAAGAAGTACCTAAGAGATTTTGGATTGAGCTGATCGATATATCAAGCTCGAGGACGTGATTGCCAATGAGGGGAAATCTCCAACGAAGGACAAAGGGCCAAAGGAAGAACCCGCCAAGGCCGCCAACGGGTCAGAGAAACCCAATGGAAACGGCAAGGGCAACGGGAATGGCAATGGTAGGAATGGTGGAAAACGAGCGAACAATGAGCCGTCGACCTCTGACAATAAACACCCCAAAGGCAATCGATATGAGCCAAGATTCACCAACTACACAGACCTTGTCGAAAGTTGAGCGGAAGTCTACTAGGTGACCAGCTCTAACGTGCCTTATAAGCGACCCGCGCCTATAAGGAAGGATATCTCTAAGAGAGATACGACGAAATTCTGTCATTTTCACAACGATTACGGGCATGACACTAATGAATGCAACTAGTCGAAAGACGAAATTGAGTTCCTGATTAGGTAGGGACATCGAAGGAGATATGTGCGAGCCGCAGGAGGGTCTCAGTGAGAGGCTCAAGGTGGCAACGAGCAGGCGCCTGCACGCCAGCGCTCGCCACCTTTATAGTCAGCTCCTGTGGCAGGCACTTTACTCGCCATCTGCGGCGGCCCACACTATGTAGGGGATAGTGGGAAGGTAAGGGAACGTTATGCTCGAACCCTACGCCACGACCAGGACATCGAGATGATGAGTGTGGAGGATCGAACAGCAAAGAAGGCTCAAACTGAGGAGGAATTAATAACCTTCTCTGAAGACGATGCCCAGCACGTACGATTCCCACACTCCAATCCGCTGGTCGTGGACATGCAAATTTCCAACATGATGGTGAAGTGGGTATTAGTTGACATAGGAAGCTCGGTCAACATCCTATACAAGTCTTCACTGGAGAGAATGAAGCTGTCCGTCAAGGACCTGGAGCCATGCAACCAAACCAACTATGGGTTTTTCGACAAAGGACTCACCCCAACTGGGTCAATTAGGCTTCCAGTTACAGCAGTTATTGCACCTGCTAACAAGACGTTACTCACTACTTTCATAGTAGTTGATTTTCCTTCAGCATATAATGATGTCATTGGGAGGTCAATTCTGGTCGACCTGCGAGCTGTCACTTCAATATGGCACCTTGCCATGAAATTCCCAACAGACGCAGGGGTAGGATGCGTGTTGGGAAATCAGCAGGAAGCGAGGGAGTGCTACAATGCCTCGATAACTAAGGCAAAGAAAGGTGTATCGAGGGAAGTTCCCGGAAAAGAGTTACAAATGGGAGTTAATGCACAAACCCAATCAGGTGATAATGTCGCCATATAGGGCGTTGCCCAAAGTGAGGATAGAGACTTAGATCCTCGCTTTGGGGATTATGATGAAGAGATAGGACCCATTGAGGACCTTGAAGAGGTCCAACTCGATGAAGAAAATCCGACCAGGGTTTTGAAAGTCGGTAAAAACTTAGAGACAACAACAAAACAAGCACTGGTGGAATTTTTGGAGGAAAACCAGGAGGTCTTTGCCTGGTCGCATAAATACACGGTTGGAATAGACCCTAAAGTTCTCCACCGGTACAACAAAAAAGGAGGCTGCTCAACAAAGATAGATCAAAGGCCTTGAAAGAAGAAGTCGAGAAGCTTAAGGAGAATGGATTCATCAGGGTAGCATTTTATCAATCATGGGTCTCTAATCCCGTGCTAGTTCCCAAGCCGAATGGCAAATTGCGAACTTGCGTGGATTTCACATACCTTAATAAAGCCTGGCCTAAGGATTGTTTCCCACTCCCCAGGATCGACCAACTGATGCCACTGCAGGGCACCAGATTCTCTCATTCATGGATACATACTTCGAGTATAATCAGATTAGTATGCATCCTCCTTATGAGGATCACACTAGCTTTCGGACTGACACAGGGCTTTACTATTACAAAGTAATGCCCTTCGGTTTGAAAAACGCTGGTGCGATATACCAGCGACTGGTCAACCACATGTTTAGGGGCTGATCGGCACAAACATGGAGGTCTATGTTGACGACATGCTGGTTAAGTCGAAGAAGGAAGAAGGGCATATAGGGGATTTGCAAGAATGCTTCAACGTCTTGAAAAAATATCAGATGAAGCTGAATCCCCTTAAGTGCTCCTTCGGAGTAGGATCAGGGAAGTTCTTGGGATTTATAGTAAACTCGAGATGAATTGAGGCCAACCCCAAGAAGATCAAAGCCATGATCGATATGAAATCGCTAGCAAAGATCAAGGATGTTCAAAGTTTGACTGGAAGAATTGCTGCTCTGAGTAGATTTATTTCCAAATCGACGGACAAATGCGTCCCATTTTTTAATCTACTCAGGGGCAACAAGAGATTCGAATGGACAGAGGAGTGTGAGCAGGATTTCCAAGCATTGAAGACGCACATGTCGCAACCACTGGTCTTATCAAACTCGGTTGATAAAGAAACTTTGTTCATCTACTTGGCGATCACAGAATACGCCGCTAGTGCTATCTTAGTAAGAGAAGAAGAAGGCGTGCAGAAGGCTGTTTATTATGTAAGCAAGAGGCTAATTGGAGCGGAGCTGCGATACCCGCCTATTGAAAAATTAGCCTATTGCCTAATTTTAGCCTCTAGGAAGCTGTGGCCCTACTTTCAAGCTCACCCAATCACGGTTCTGACCGACCAGCCTCTACGGAAAGTTCTTCAAAAGCTAGAAGCTGCAGGAAGATTATTGAAATGGGCGGTCGAACTTGGGCAGTTCGATATCTCTTACTTGCCATGAGCAACAATAAAAGGGCAAGCACTAGCTGACTTCATTGCAGAGTTCACTGGAATTCCAGATAGCGAGCAACTTGAAGAGCCTGAGCCTCAAAACCGAGCTCCCTCATGGAAGTTATTTACAGACGACTCCTCTAATGAACATCACGCATGAGCAGGTGTGATTCTGATAACACCTGAGGGGCATCGATTTCATTGTGCAATCAGGTTTGACTTTACTGCTTCTAACAATGAGGCTGAGTATGAAGCATTGCTCGATGGGTTACGATTGGCCAAGGACATGAACATAAAGGCGCTTGACATCTATAGTGACTCTCAGCTGGTGGTAAATCAGGTCAGGGGAGAGTACCAGGCTCATGGCTTAAAGATGGTCGCTTACTTAAACAAAATGAAGGATCTATTAGCACAGTTTAACAAGTATACCCTTCAGCAAGTACCTCGTGACTAGAATTCAAATGCTGATGCTTTGGCCAAATTAGCAAGTGTGAAGGATGCTGATACTTTGAACATAGTGCCAGTTGAACGACTGTCTATGCCAAGCATCCAAACAGAGGAGACTACTTTGGTGATCCAGATGGAAGATACATGGATGGCACCATACATAGAGTATCTGACACAAGGCGTGTTACCAACGGATAGAAACAAAGCCAGGACCCTTCAGCGGCAGGCCACTAGGTATATCCTGGTCGATGGAATCTTGTACCGAAGGGGATACTCAATGCCACTCCTCAGTTGTATTTCGAAAGAGAAGGCCAAAGAATTGATGAAAGAGGTACACGAAGGCTTTTGTGGGGACCACGCAGGGGGCAAAGCTTATCAAAAAAGATCCTGAGGCAAGGGTGCTTCTGGCCAACAATGAATGAAAAATCGATGGAATTTGTGCAGAGGTGCGACAAGTGCCAGAGGTTCTCCAAAATCCCACGAGCAGCCCCTAATGAGCTGAAACAGATGCAAAGTTCGTGGCTGTTGCAATCTGGGGTATAGACTTGATTGGATCCCTACCCACAGGAAAGTGCGGCGTCAAGTGGTTGCGGTCGATTTCTTCACTAAATGGGCCGAAGCCGAGCCACTCGCAACCATAATGACCAAGAAAGTGCACGATTTTGTGGTAAAAAACATCATATGTCGCTATGGATTGCCGAGGAAAATCGTTTCAGACAATGGCACGCAGTTTGATAGTGATCTGTTCATGGATTTTTGCGAACAACATGGAATTATCAAGATCTTTTCTTCAGTCGCTCATCCCTAAGCAAATGGACAAGTCGAAGAAGTCAATAAAACGCTAAAGGATACTCTAAAGAAAAGACTTAAAGAAGCTAAGGGGGCATGGCCAGAACAATTGCCTGAAGTTCTTTGGTCGTACAGAACTTCCCACTGAACAGCAACAAGCCATACCCCATTTTTCCTGGCTTATGGGTACGAGGCTATGTTGCCTGTTGAACAAGATCCCCTGTCACATTGCAGAATAACGTACGATCAAGGATCTAATAGCCAACTATTGATGGAATCCCTGGATTTAATCGATGAGAAGCGTGAGCAAGCCCAACTCCGAGTAGCTGCTTACCAACAAAAAGTCACCTGGTATTTCAATTCTAAAGTGCGTGAAAGGAAATTCAGTGTCAGAGATCTAGTACTTCGAAGAGTTTTCCTAAACACCGGCGACTAGGCTACTGCAATACTCGGACCTAATTGGGAAGGACCGTACTAGATTAAAGAAGTCCTCCATCCAGGCACCTATAAACTTGCTCGCTTAAATGGAGATCTCATTCCTCGCTATTGGAATGGAGAACACCTGCGCAAGTACTATCAATGAACAATTCTTCTTAAAGAATTGGCTTGTATTAATTTTACTTTTTACAAGTTGTGAAAAAGGGTTGGTCATTTTATGTGACTAATCGCTTATAAGTGTAAGATCTTATTGATCACTTGTACAGACACGTTTTGTCCATTTATTACGAGAAATATAAGGGACTGTGCGCAGCCAGTCATTCTTGCCAATTATTGTATTTATTACAAGTATTTGCTCATTACATGTGTTGTTTTGCTGTATTATCATTTTAAAATCGTTGCTCCGAGCAGTAATGTTCGAATAGGTTATGGTCAAGGCAAGTGACCAAGGACCTAAAGCTCCTTAATCACTTGGGGGGCATATAAGGCATCTAGTAAGCAAAGCATATCGAAAGGTATGTAAACACATGAGCAAAATAAGTGAAAGCATGCTAAGGTACTTAAGAGTATTTTTCAAAATTTTGTATTTTGTTAAATCAAACCAAAGACTATGCTAGGTTTGGTCATGCGAACAGATGTTATGATGAAATGCAAATATTATAATATCTAGAGGAATTCCTTTACACCGCGAGCAGTCGCTGCTCGGATGTAATTGTTTGTTAAAAGTAAAAGCTGCCCATGCAGCAATAAAGTTATATAATTAAAAAAGTAATTGTCTTTACATCACGACCCATAGGTCGTGTAGTCAAAAGATAGAAAGAAAAAAGGAAAAAGACTACGAGGCTGGAGGGTCTTGAGGACCGTCCTAGTCAACAACAGTGCCAGCTTCATTGTTTGCACCATCTATCCCCGTTGCCAGGGAAATCTCTGGGGAAGCAGGAATTCTAGCTCTTTCATCTTCCTCCAGGCGAATGGCGCACTGGGACATTAGATTCCTTCTTAAGCACTTAGACAGGTAGCTGAAGTTGGCCTTCTGGTTGTGCTTCCAAAAATCGTAGAAGCAAAGGTGGGTGGCTTCCTTGTACTTCTCCAAGTTTTTGGCTTCAGTTTCCTCAAGCTCTTTCACGCGCCTTTCTAGGTCCTTCGTCTCCTGCCTGCTAGCAATCAGATCGAGCTTAAGCTATTTGGATTGTTCGTAATTGAGTTTGGCGCTCTCCCTGAATTTTTCTTTATCTTCTTTGGCTTTCTTTAGGGCATCCTGGCTTTCCAACAGATCCGCGGTCAGCGTGGGTTTTTGCTCGAGCAGTTCATCATTCAACCGGGTCAGCTCCGCGTTTTTCTCAAGCAGTTCACCGTTCTGCTTGGCAGCTTAATGTTCTTCTCGAGCAGGTCAGCATTTTTCCCCTCGAGTGCTTTCATGGCCTCAGCGAGCCTGGTGTCAAAGTTTTTTGTCTGGGACACCATTGCACCCGCACGAGGCCAGCCAGCAGTCATGGTCAGCAATCCCTGCAACCAGATTAAAAGAATAAGGCGATGGTAGAAAATCAAAAGTAAATTAATCAGCAACAAAAAGCAACTTACACTGACTATCTCATTCAACCCTCGATTTAGTATTTGGTCAGTCTCCATGGAGATGGTGTCGTCGATGGGCTCTTGACTGCGTTTGTGTTTGGAGAGCTTGTATATTCTCTCCTTGGCTGAACTGACCACGGTGCTAGACAGGGAGCCTTCGGGCTGAGTGCGGTGTGTCTGGTTAGAAGGCGCCAGAGGAGTGGGATGCTGATCGACCGGTGCTGGAGGAGTGGAATGCTGGTCGACCGGTGGCGTTGAGGCCGACTGGTTGAGTGGAACAACTTCTGAAGAACCCTCGGTCCGGGCTTTCTTTGAGGTGGTTTTGCTGCTCTCTCCCCGAGTCATCTTGCTGTGTTTCTTCCTGCCTGAGGAAGCAACAAAGACTTTGTAATGTTCGAACACGTCTTCAGATGACATATCTGCACAATAGAAAACAATACGAGCAATGAGACAAGATATATAGATGTAACTAAAAAAGAAAGTAAGGAGATTATGAGTAAAGTACCTGTGCTACATCAACTGGTTGCTACATTACTTATTGAACTACTTACTACCTGGAAGAAATCTGAATTTAAGTTTGGAGTATAATTAAAGATGCCATCCCCGTCAAATAAGTGACAGGGAATTGGCAAACTATCTAAGAATGAGAAAACAACACCGTTCTCATCCGAGGACTTGTCGATGGGGGCAGAGGGTTCAGTAGCTTTCTTTTTTCCCTTTCCCAGTGGAGCTGGGGGAGCAGCAGTTCACGGGGTGTTGGAGGGTTCCCTGATTATCACTCCAGTCGTCCTCCTCCTTTGAGGTTGCGACACGTTTGGGTGCTGCTCGGGAATCTCCTCGCCAGTGGCACTCCTCGCTGTTGACTCCCTCACATCCTGGTGAGGTGCCAAAAGCTCGACCAGCCTCAGGTTAGCCTCTGTGACCAGATGCTTGACGCTCTTCTCTACGTCAGTCATGCTGGCCAAGAGTGCTGATCAGACTTCCATGTCTGGAGTGGGATCCGGTCGCAGCCATGGGCCTGAAAGGCACTAAGAATCTAAGGGAAATGCAGGAAGAATTACAGAAAAATAAACAACTAGGGGAGTTTAAATATTACCTCCTTGGGTGAAGGCCAGGTTGTTGGCAACCATGTCCATAGTAAAAAAGTACTCCAGATGGTACTTCCCCACATTGGATATAAAGGTTGTATCACTCAGGAAAGTGCGGGACGTTTCCTGGTGACAGAAGTGGAAGAACCCCATGTTTTCTTGATTGGGGTTGGATTTTAGGTCGAATAGATAGTTGACCTCGTGTGGTGTGGGGACATGCCATTTCTTATGGCTATAAAGGATATAGAGTGCAGAGAGAATTCTATACTCGTTTGGGGTTATTTGGAAAGGAGTGACCCCAAAGTAGTTGACCACTCCTTGGAAAAAAGGATGGAGAGGTAGAATTGCTTCTACCTCGATGTGATACCTCGACCAAGCGCTATAGGCGCCTCCAGGCAGATTCGCGCATTGGTCTCTGGTAGGTTGGACTAGGGTCACCCCAGGAAGTCCGTATTTTTTAATGTAATTAGCAATCATCCTGACTGTTACTCGGCTAGGAGGGGCAACATACCATTCGACATCTGGTTGAATGGCATTTTGAAGTTGGGCTTGAGTTTGGATAGCAGGGTCGGGGGTGTTTTCTTCCCGACCACTGGTCAAAGGAGTTTCACCCCGAGGAGCAGGCTGATTTAAAGGGGAAGCGGATGGTTTCCTTTTCTGGGCTTTGGATTTTACTCGACCCATATTTTGAGGTGGGGTCGATGGAGTGTTTGGGGTGACGCGAGAAAAGGGAATTTCTGGTATCAACAGCGACAGTCGCTCCTCATCTTCAAGTAATTGGGCCAGCAAGTCATCGTCAATAGGCTTCTCACCTCCCCACGGATCTTGCATGAAAAGCTGCGAGCATAAAAGGGGGAGATGAGAATTTAAGGCTTAAAACCTTGTGTTTAAAAGTTGGAATAATGCTGCTCGTGTATAAAAGTTAAGCTTTTATACGACCAGCAACATTCTGATAAAAAAATACTGTATTTCAAGTGAACAGTTTGGAAAATAGATTAAAAAGCAGAAGTGAAAAGTTTTTCATGAAAAACTCTTTGACTCTGAAAGGGCGGGAAAAACCCAGTTTTTCAGCTAGCTTAAAAATCAAATTTTTACTTCGATTTTTCGCCCTAAATCTACAATCTTAACTACCAAACTGACTTCTATCACCTATAAAACATTGTTTCACTACCCTATCAAACATCGATAAATATACCCACTTACCCCAAAACAAATTCAACCAAGAACATTCAAAAGCTCAGAGATAAAACAAATATAAGATGGTTTTGCATGGCATCTCAAATGACAAGAAGATTCGGGAAACTTACTTGGATGAAAGTTAGAGTATGAACACGAACGTTTTGAACGTCTGAGCGAAAGTTCCTTAGATCAGCGATGAAAGATTCTGGGTTTTCTAAGCTCTGAAGGTCGAAGTTCTTTAAAGTTCTTGAAGAAGAGAAGGCGAGTGAAAGGTAAAAAGTAAAAATGTGATTTTGGGGTATTATTTATAGTGATCGTGGCGCCGTAAAAGAGGTAATCATGGAATTACTTCTTTCAAAGTATGGGGAAGTGCAATAGTCGTCAGAATTTTTTTTGGGAAACCGAAAAGACTTGATTGGACATGATTGGTTACCTTTTTTTGAGAAGGCATGGGCAGCTCTGACAGATTTGGTGGGGTAAGCAAATGATCAGTTTCCTAAGTTTACTTAATGCTGGTCGCAGTAAAGTAAACTTGGGAGGCAAATGTTTACCCAAAAATGGTTGCTGATGACGTGGCAAGGATTTTTCACACGTGGTTGACGCGTGGCAGAGTCAAAATAAGGAGGTGATGTTCGATGATCGACCAGCTGTACATTGCTTCACCATACTTCACGATTAGATACGACCAGTTTGGTCATATGATTCGGTTTATTTCCTTTAAAGATTGTAATCTTATAATAATTACGTTGATTATTTCCTCTTTATTACCTTGATACACAGATATTAAGGAAAGTTAAGGCCCATTGGCCCATGTAACCCCTCTTGAGCCTATAAATATGCATGAAATAGCTCAAGGAAGGGAATTTTTTGTTTTTTTTTATCTTTTTCCTGAATACTGAGAGAAAGAGCATACAGTGCGATTATCCTCCAAATAGTTGTATTTCCCCTAAGGCTTGTGAAACTCAAGAACCCTAGTTCTTTGATCACGACATTGGGATTCAATATTAATAATAGAACTAAGTGGACGTAGGTCATTACCATTCATTGGGGCCGAACCACTATAAATCGTTTGTGTCTATTATTTACCATTAGATTACATTTTTTATTATTATCACATTTCTTGTCGTATTTTTGACTCCGTGTTGTTGGCCAAATCGAGGGTCAACAATTGCCATGATTACTTTCATAACATAAACTTCCACATGTAATTAGATTATCCCATGATTCATGATTTCACTTAAAAAAAATTCAAACATATCAAACAATTTTTTAAGGAGAAACATAATCTTTGTGCATATAGTATGAACAAATTTTTGCTATATATAGTCAAGAAATTATAATGCGTAGTATCAAGCTGATATTGATATTCTTCGAGCTGACACACTTCAGTTGTTATTTTGAGTTGAAATAGTCCTAATTATAAGTCTGATTATGGGAATATTATTAATGTTTAATTACGTGCTCAATCATCTCCTAGCTCATTCTTCGAGCATGAATACCCTATTCTTAGAAACATGGTATAAATTTTTCTCCTCAAAAGTATCTACTTAGTCCGACATAGGAGAGACTTTTGTATTTTCTTCATCAGTAAACGTGCCCACCTACCACACTCGAGTGTGTATACGTGTCATGCTCGGATCGGTTTCCAAATTGTATTGGATGTATTGCCATCTTTTATCCCATTCATCGTTCTTCTTCTCTTTATCATTTTCTAAAGAAAAAACTTCGAAGCCTTCTCTCTCAAGAAGTAGTGAACCGAAGCTTTCGATCCCTACAAAATCCCATCTTTCTTCAAGATTTTATGGTTTTCTCCAGTTGCTCGCCTTCGCCCACCTTTAACTCATCTATTTTAGTGAGTTTTTTCAAATTTTCTTAGTGTACGTAATTTCCATGCATGCATTCTTTTCCGGTTCTCTGTTCTCGATGTTCTTGAATTTTTTTCAATTTTTTAGAAAAATGTAAGAGTTTGATCTTTTTTGGGGGTATAGAAATATATACAAAATTGGTTTTGGGTATAAAAATTCTTAGAATAGGCATTGTTTTAGGTAACGTATTGATGAAGTTTTAGGCTAGGTTTTTCAGAGGAGTTTAAAGGCTTAAAATCTAGGTAATCGTGCCCAGATTTTTAGGGATCCGAAGCTTTAACAACCACAAAATTCTAGTAATCCAAGCCTTTTATTCTTCTCGTACATATCCGATTTTGAGCTATATACCAACCCGAGAAGACCTTCACATTTACTCTCTCTCTTGGTAGATGTCACATACCCATTTCGAGAAGGAAGGGTGGGGGTTCCCAGCTCAGGCCATTCTGTACCGGAAACCTAGTCCTCGACCTGAATCTCCCTTTCCTCAAAACAAAAGGTTAATCCGAGAAAACCACAAGAAAGTATAGAGGGAAGATATTCGCAACTCATTTAGGCATCAATCGCTTATCTCCCAAATGAGCTCAAATTTGATAAAATGGCCATCGATTTTTCATCTTGAATAGGAAAATCCAAGCAACACCAAGAGGAGTCACCCATCCTTTAGTTCGACCCCTCAACAAACACATAAACCGTCAACCCCAAAGCCAGATTCTTCGAGGCCGAGCACTGTGACTCCTTTATTAAATCCATTAGACAAGTGTCTAACATCTTAGCGAGCCATGGACTTAAGCTCTTAGGCTCGCTCATTTTCCAAACTCCTCGAGAAGGTGAACAAAGTTGTTTGCACTCAGAGAGAACAATCCGAACGCTATTGCTATGCTTAGAGCCTGGAGCGATGAACACATGAAGGCCGAAGCTATCCTTCCTATGAACCAGCACTTCAAGAGCTTCACCGAATGGATTATGATCACTCCATTCTAGCTCCAGACCATCTCCTACCCTAGCTCCAGACCATCTCCTACCATTTCCTTGCAGACCTCAAATCACTTTACCATGTACTAAAATGGGAAGAACCTTCTCCGCCGAACATTCTTTAACTGTATTGCGAAAAGAGTAACCATCTCCAGAAGAAGGGAGGTGATGAGTTCTATTATTTTTCGAGCTACCCAAAAGACGAGAAGCTGCTCGAGGATATTCCTAACAACCCTCCGAACTTTAAAACCCAGTTCTTCTAGACCTCCAAATACTACTCCTTCCAGAACATTCATAAGTTTTGGCCTTTAGTCCTTTTTACAAGGTTTTCTTCCTATCAAATAATTCATCTGATTCATTGTTCTATTGATCTTGTAGCCATCTATGAATGACCTGACACATCTCCCATGATGCAACAATGTCAGGAGGAGTTAGGAAAGCTCCCGTATGGGAATAGGTCCCTTAGTTACCTTTTAAATGAAACTAAGCTCCGAGAATGTGGTCTTCTCAAAGTACAAGTCATGGAACTAACATCGCCTCCCAGCTCCTTAATCCAAGAAAAGAACCTCAGACCGACCTGGCTATTCTTCCGAGAAACAAAAGAATAACTCAGACGAGAATAACACTCCTCAGGACGAGTCTCTGGCCAACCACACAGACAAAATCCCTTCGACCTCGGGTGAAGGTAATCTCCAAAGTCGAACCCTGCTCGAACATTACCCTAACCTTTAAGTATCCTTTCAAGATTTTAACTAAAACTTTCTTATTTGGTCGGGGGTAGATCGAATTTTCCATAGGTACGATAGTGGGTTTGTAGAAACAAAGGTTAAGTACATCTATGATGATATTTGGAAATGGCTTGGTTACCAATTTGGGTCAAATAATTGGAGGAATTTTTCTGAGCTCTCTCCAATTCGAATAGAAAAGGAACTTAGCGACCCTAGTATTCCTCCATTAGTTCAGAAACCAAAATCCACTTTAGCCTCAAATGTTGTTCCAAGCTCAAGTGACCAGGGTAGGTCTTTGAACAACCAATGAGTGTTTTTGCTAACAATATATTAATGACTTGTTGAATTTTCCCTTTCTAACTTGATCATTCTTTTTCTTTGTTGTTATGTTCATAGAAGCTGAGATGCAACCAATGCCTTCAACAATGGCTAACCTCCTCAAGAACCATCCACGGGTTAAAAGTGAGAAGAGAGGTCAAAGCAAAGAGGACACCAGAAGATGCCTCCTCGTCCCCCTAAAGTTGTACATACCTTTCACTCAGAGGACGTTCCTAGCTCAATGAAAGGAAAAACTCCTACAACCACCTCAACCCAAGTCCTTAAGGGCACTGGTGTTCTATTCCCGAGAGGGTGGTGGCGGCCCCTCACAAGGGGGAATTCATCCTCTCCAACTCAACAAGTGAGTTTGGAGCTAGGTTAGGATCGGACCTTCTTTCCCTAGTTGGTTAGACCCAGAGTGGCATGTCTGGCAAGGACTGAAACTTCCTTGACCATGAAGCTTCCTCTTGGGTCCAAGACAAAGCCCTGGACTTCATTTATTTTGTAATGTCTTAGTGTATGCCTATCTCTTATGTTATTTTCTTTTTTATAGTTATTCCATGTGATCGTGCTCCTTAACATATTATCTTCCTTGAACATGGCCTGCTCAGCATCCTCTGGTCCTCAGAGAAAGCCAATGGCCTCATTATTGCGAGCCAAAAAAGTATGACTGACGCTAAAGTGGCCCATGTCAAGGTCGAGCTGGAGGTAGACTCGTTGAAGGGCCAAATTACCTCGCTGACCCAGAAGGTAACCCAACTCAAGCAGGAGAAGAAGACCTGTTACGAGCTAATGGATCAAGAAAGGGTTTGATTTCTAAATGTGTTCAAAGCCAAGGAAACTAAGTATTCCAAGTTGGCTTGCTACCAGGTCTAAACCTTCAATCCTGATGCTGACTTATCATTCCTAGGTGATGCTCAAAATGCATTCATTGAGAAGTTCAAGGTTATGCTCGATGCGAAAGAGGCCGACCAAACTACAACTGCTGAGGGGAACCCTAATGAGGAACTCAGAGACGAGGTTACTTTAGCAACCGGGGGTACATCCAAGGGACAAGCTGCTTGAGGATGTCTTTGACTTGTTTATCTAAAAAGTTACTATTTTTTCTGTTTAAGGCCTTCAAGCCATTTTTGGAATGAAGGCCATTGGGGCTGAGACATTATAATGCTTGAATGTCCGTGAGCATTCATTTTTTTTGGAAAGGTATGAGGCTCTCTGTTGATAGATAACTATATGCTCTTATTTTATTAAGAATTTATTTATCATTTTTCTTATCAATGCTTTTGACAATCGTTTACTTAAATTTGTTAAAATATTTCAAGCTTTCATCATCTACGATAGCTTTTTATACTTGTTTAATTCATACAAGCATTATTGAGTTTTTATACACATTTCTAGACTTATTATTCATGTAGTTTTGGCGTATAATTGTGCTCTAAATTTGTATACTCGTCAAAACAATCATACTTGAATTATGACTATTTAAGTTTGCATTTGAACAAAAATTTGTAGTTCACATGAGATTAGCTCGGTTTACACACATTCATTATGAGTTAGTAAACTTTTTATAAGCCTTATACTTAGTTAAATTTTTATAAGCTTAATGCTTAGTTAACACCTAAAGTTTTCTGAGCTAGTGCACTTAAAATTCTTTGAACTCGATTTTTTGTTTTTCGAGCTTGCAAATGTAATTACATGTTGTTTTATTTTTTCAAACCCATGGTATCCGAGTACCATATATGCCTCCCCCCCCCCCCTTAAATTCCTAAGATTGTGATCTTAGGTTATTTTGCAATAGTCCAAGTGATAATTTTATTAATAATAATCACATATTACATCACTAAAAATAAAACATAAATCCCATGCTCATGGGACTAAGTCTCCAATTAGTCATGCCAGTCTATATACTCCTGTTGGATTATTGCATCAATCAGATATGTTCATTCCCAGTTTGGTCCGAGCACTCTTGCTAATAGATCCCTTACCTTATTGCCAAAAATACCTGTCTTAACACCAGAACACCAACATTTAATTGCCTATTTTGATCTCTCTTGTTGAAATACTTTGTAGCTCGTTGCTGGTATGCAACATTCCTTATTTGAGAGTCTTCTCGCTTCAAGTCAATTAAATCCAAGGTTTCTCCAAGTTGTTTTTTATTCGAGTTTTGGTCATAGACTTCATGTCGTAGAGTTGATACTTCCACCTCCATTGGCAACATTGCTTCACATCCATAGGCAAGTGAGAATGGAGTGTACCCTGCTGAGTTCCGAGCTATTGTTCTGTAGGCCCACAAGACTTGTGACAACTTATCGAGCTATCTTCCTTTCGTATCTTCAAGTCGTTTCTTAATAGAACTTTTTATGGTATTATTAATAGCTTCAACCTGCCCATTTGCTTGTGGGTGGGCCATAGATGAGAAATTTATTATTATTCCAATCCTTTCACAGAATCGTATGAACAAATCTCTATCAAACTAAGCTCAATTGTCAAAGACTACCTTTCTTGGGATGCCGTACCGACATATGATGTTTTTTACCAAAAAATTTAATACATTTTTTTTTTAGGAAATAGTAGCTAGCAACTCTTACTTGGTCCACTTTGACATCTCCACTGCATATTTGACATCTCCCCATCCTATTGGCAATGAGCCTATTAGGTCTATTACCCATACCACAAATGGCCAAAGGGAGGACATCATTGTTAGCTTGGTTGGGGGAGCTCGTGGTATTGATGCGAATCTCTGACATTTATCACAGTGTTTTACATACGTGAAGGCATAAAATTTGAGAGTTGGTCAGAAATATCATTGTCTAATTATCTTCTTTGAGAGGCCATGCCCCCCAGCATGATCTCCAAGGATTTTTCTTGATTCTGGTGGTGTGACATGTCACAATAATGACATAGAATAAAATTTTCTATATAACTTCCCATCAAGAATCGTATATCCTGAGATTATGTATAGTAACTTTTGAGCCTCATTTCTCTCCTTTGGTAGTGCTCTGGTTGTGAGATATTCGAGTATTTGAGTCATTCAAGTTAGTTTCGCATTAATCATCTCAATATCTTGTGTTTCCTGCTCAGTAATACTAGGTTGTTGTAATGTCCCAAAACTCCTAATAAGATTAAGGGCTAAGATTAGCATGTCGGGAGGGCACGTGGGACAAATATGTGAATTATATTAATATATAATTGAGTATGCATGATTATGTGTATTAAATATGTTTAAAGACCCACTTTTGTAAATAAAAAAAAAAGGCATTTCCATAATTTTGACTCGTTGATGGAAAATTTGTATTTTATGTTCTATAGGTTTAAGACCACATGGTTGTGTGGATATATTTGTGATATTCGGCAGGAGTGGATCTTGTTGAGCAATTTTAGCAGAAAGTCACAACAGGGAAAAATATTGGTCTCAGAGTGAGCCAAGGGGTATTTTAGTAATTTCCTATATTTGGAGAATTGTTGATAAATGAAATAAATTGGTGGAATAATTGAATTTGATGGACTAGTTGATTAATTTGATGATTAATGGAATTAATTGGGTTTAGTGGGAAATACCATATTGCCCTCGGGATTTTGTTAATGGAATCATTTAAAGGGAGGTAGAGAATGGTCTTTTGACCTTAATATTTTTACAAAAAAATCGCTAAGTGTTGAGATCCTCTAGTCATTCACGTACTCGCTCTCTTTCACCCCTTTTAGCTTTTCTCTTCAAAGCTCAATCAAGAACTAAGGAATTCCAAGCTAGATTAAGTTGTTTTTGAGGATTTCAAGGAGACTTGAGGCTTCCAGAAGAGTTAGCAGCTGTAAGATGTCTTCAATCAACTAGGGATTCGAAATCATAGAAGTATGGTAGTGGTCATTCGAAGTTTTTTTTTCAAATTTTTGGTGTTTTATTGATGGATTTCTGAATTTTGATCATAAGGGTGTTAATTGTTAGTTTAAGTTCTTATTAGTATGGGTTACGTGGTGCTGATGTTGTATGTTGGTAGATTTTTTAGATTGAAATCGAATTTGGGGCATTAGAATGGGTTTCCCGGGTCTGAAATCGCAAGGGAAATCCCACTTCTGGGTTTTCTTGTAGAAGCGGTGCGACGCTCGTCACGAGCGCCACGACACGCTTGAGTTTCTTCGAGGGTGGGTTTGTCCTCAGACATTCGTGGCGTTGCGACCCTTTTGAGGGGGCGACATGTCCCTTAATGAGAAAATTAATAGGGAAAGCTCGCTACAGGGGGCGTGGCACTAATGCAGTTTTAGGGTGCATTTGTTTAGGGATTTGGAAACTCACTTGGGGGCTTGGGGACGATTCCGTTACCAGGTTGAATGGAATGAGAGATCACAAGAGTTAGGGTTCAGTTTTGAAACCTGTGATTGAGACTTAGTCCCTAATAAGCGTACCATTTATGTTGTGACTAGGACTTGAGTAGGGCTCGGGAAAGAGGAACACACACGAGGTCGCTTTGTCGGCAAACATGAGGTAATAAAATTGGCATATGCACATAAATTTGATTGTTTGCTATGCATATTAGCATTGATTTATATATGGATTATCGATAAGATCTATATTCGGCCATAGTTATTGAACTTGGGGCCGATTAGCAAGTGTGTGTAACGCAGGTCGTTAGCAAGCGTGTGTAATGCAGGCTGTGAAAGAGAATTCATTTTGAGAATACAATCCCTGCTCGCTCGGCAAGGTATTTTTTCCCGGGTCGTGTAAATGATTCATATGATTGAAACAAATATACTTGTAAACTATGGAACATGTTTATGACTTATATGAATGGAATAAATTGATTTATCGTATGTGAAGTATGTGATTATTTCTTATGAATAAATAAATTATTATTATGCCTTGTGGGGGTTTTCATGTTGGGCCTCGGCTCATAGGTGCTCTATGGTGCAAGTAAGGAAAGTTAAAGGTAACAAGCCATGAGTTGGAGAGCTTTGGAGCAGTGCATACACATTCGGCCAGCTCGGCCGTCACGGTCGAGTTATTTTGAGGTGCTTATGATACGAGGATGATTTTGCCGCTTAGACCAGCTACTTTTGTAACCCTTGTTGTCATTATCTTTCAGTTAAACACTCGTTTTGTTTGGGATCCCATGTAAATGTCCAAAGTTTTAATAAAAGTTTGTATGTTTAACCAAAATTTTTAATACCTAAATCTTTGATTAGCTTTAGTTACACTTTTGTGGCCACATGAATCACTTAACGAGTTATGTACTATTTTAAACACACGGTGTATCAATCCTAGATTAGTAGGGTGATACAATTGTGGCAGGAATTCCATGTGAACTAGTTGTCGCAAGTCGGACTAGTGCGTCTGCATTTGAGTTTTTTTTTTCTCTTGAGACCTGTTCAATCGTGTAGTACTCAAATTGCTTGAACGATGATTTGAATTTTTCTAGGTGTGCTACCATTTTAGTTCCTCGGGCTTGGTACTTACCTCATACTTGGTTAACTATGAGCTGAGAATCACTGTAACAGTGTATAGCCTTAGCTTTCAATTCACCAGCTACTCGCAGATCTGCTAATAAAGCTTCATACTCTGCTTCATTATTAGAAGCATCAAACCCAAATCTCAATGCGTAGTGAAACCTGTGTCCTTCATAGGTTATTAGTATATTCCCTGCCTCAGAGCCATTCTCATTAGAAGACCCATTGACATAGACTTTCCACAACTCTCGAGTTGGGGTTATCACTTCTTCGTCAGATATAGCATTGCATGCACCTATATAGTCAACTATTGCCTATCCTTTAATTGTTGTCCTTGGATGATACGTTATCTCGAATTTTCCGAGCTCTACCACCCAATTTAGTAACTGCCCCGATGCCTCTGGTTTTGCAAGTACGTTTCTTAAGGGTTGGTCAGTAAGGACAAGTATGGGATGAGCTTGGAAATATGATCGGGGCTTCCTTGACATGTGCACTAAACATAAGGCGAGCTTTTCCATCATCGGGTAGCAGGACTCAACTCCGAGTAGTCTTTTAATTACGTAATATACTGTTCGTTGTATCTTTTTATCTTCCATAACTAATGCAGCAATAATTGCATGCTCGGTTATTGCAAGATACAAATACAACACTTCGCCTATGATTGGTTTAGACAGAATGGGAGGTTCTGCAAAGTGCTGCTTTATGGCTTGAAAAACTTGTTTGCATAATTCTATCCATTCAAACTTCCCCCTATCAAAAGGTTGTAAAATGGTAAACACTTGTCAGTTGATTTTGAGATGATCTCGTTCAAGGCTGCCATTCATCGAGTTAAACTCTGGACATCCTTGTGTTTTTGAGGTGAAGGCAGGTCAAATAGAGCCTTTATTTTATCTGGATTTGCATTGACTCCCCAAGACTTCACTATAAATCTGAGGAACTTTCCCGAAGATACTCCAAAAAACACTATTGTGGGTTTAACCTCTTATTTTACTTTCTCAATATGGCGAAACATTCTGTAAGGTCGACAACATTGTTAATTGTATGTTTGGATTTGACTAACATGTCATCTACATACTCCTCCATATTCCTCCCCATATGCTCGACAAACATGCAATTTACCAATCTTTGGTATGTTGCTCCCACATTTTTTTACCCAAAGGGAATTATGTTTTAGCAATATATTCCTTTATCTATCACGAGCTTGTGTGTTCCTGGTCAGGAGCATGAATGGCTATCTAATTATATCTAGAATATGCTTCTATGAAAGACATAATGTCATGATCTGAGGTAGCATCTACAAGCTAGTCAATTCGAGGCAGTGGGAAGCATTCCTTTGGATACACTTTATTTAGATCTGAATAGTCAATACAGGTTCTCCGTTTCTCGTTTGGTTTGGGAACTAACACGGGATTGGCTATCCAATCTGGATAGAAAGCCTCTCTTGTAAATCTGTTGGCTTTTAACCCATTGACCTCTTCCGTTAAGGCTTGCTTCCTTTCATCATCTAGCAACCTCATATTTTGTTGCTTTGGAGGAAAGGTCTTGTCTATGTTTAAGACATGACTAATCATATTGGGACTGATTCTGATCATGTCCAAGTGTAACCAGGCAAACACATCTTGAATTTTCTGTAAAAACCGCATTAATTGCTGTTTTACATCCTTAGGAAAGTTCTTCATGATCTTTACGACCTTAGTCAAGCCCTTATTATCGATCTATACATCTTCAAGCTCTTCTATTGGTCCGACTTCAGCTCGGTCTTTTGCTATGCGAGGGTCAATCTCGTCTTCAATCTCAAAAATGATTTCTTCTATCTCTTCGAGTATGACCAGGGCTTGTGCACTAGGTTGACCCTTTCCTCTCGTGGAAATGTTGTAACATTCTCGAGCTGCCAACTGATCACCCTTCAATGTCCCAATTCCACTATGTATTGGGAGTTTTTCAGCCAAATGCCGAACTGATGTTGCTGCCCCATCAGTACATTTTAGGCCGATGGCATGTCTACGACTATAAACTCGAACATTTTAGTTACCGAGACCAGATATTCCCATAATGTTATGGGAAGCTTGATGGCCTTGATACTTGCAATCCATTTTTCAGAAAACCCGTACAAGGTTATTGCGCAAGCTTTAAGGTCTCGAACTGATAACCCCATTTTTCCAATGTGGTTTTATATAGAATATTCATCGATCTCCCATTATCAATTAACACTCAGTGAACCCTTTTATTAGCGAGCTAGATGGTGATAACATATGGATCGTTGTGTGGGAACTGCACGTGAGAAGCATATTCTTTAGTGAAAGTTATTAGTTGAGATTCGACCTGATGTTATTTTGGAGCTTGGGGCTTCAGAATGTAAGGGGAATCATCTTCAATCTTTAGTTCCTGCACATATCTCTTTCAAGAATTCCTTCTCATTTCGGCTATGTGGGGCCCTTTGGAGATGGTTATTAAATCTTCTCCATCAATCGAAGGCGGTTAGTTATCTCCTCGAGTTAGGGGTGTCGCTAGTTAAGGTGTTGTAGCAGGCTGAGCTAGTGACACTCTTTGATTTTCTGGGACCTGCCGTTGGTTATTACCCCTATTTCAAACATACTGCCCGAGGTAACCTTTCGAGATCAATCCTTCAATCTCATTCGTGAGTTTCCTACATTCCTCTATCATATGGCCAATGTCCCTATGGATTTGGAAATATTTATTCTGATCTTGTTTAGCTCATTGATTGCGCATACGTTTAGGTCGTCGGAACAATAACTGATTCTTGTTCGCTATATAAATACTCTCCCGAGTCTCCGTCAGCTCGATATAGAAAGTATAAATGGACATGTACTTATCTCTTTTTTTCATCTTAATCCCTTCTATCCCATGAGTATTTCCCTCATTCTTCCTCCTTTTGAAAGAGTTATCACCATAAGGTTGTACATCACTAGGTATTGTCGAGCTAATAACAAGGTTCATAATTATCATTGTAGTTATTGGGGCCGGAGGTGCCAGCTATAATGTTGACCTAGCCTCTTCTACATTGATGAATCTCTACGCTCACATCGTAAACTCCATTATTTTTTGAACTGGTTTTTGCTGCAAGTTGTCCCAAAGGGCGCTTCCTGGCAGGATTCCAGCTCAGATGGCCATTGAGTGGTTGTTGTTGTCTGTTAGGATTTATGACCTTAAATCATGCAAAGACATTTTATTGATTTAAATAAAAGTACAATTTTATTATATTTGAATGTTATAATTATTTGATAAACAAGTTTCAGGCTCATTTATAGTCTAGTTTTTAGGAGGGTTTTCATTAGTTTAGGGTTATTTTATTGCAGATTTATGTTTGCTTGTTCAAGTTTCAAGTTTTTAATGCTAAGATGGTGAAAAGAGTGGAATGAAGTGAAAGCGGAAGAAAATGGAGTTGTTTTAGAGAAAATCGAGTCATTTAGGAGTAAAAAGTCCAAGTAATGTTTATGTGAATAGCGCTACAGTGCTAGCACAACGGCGCCAAAACCTTGATCGCTAAAATATAATACGCAAGTGCATGCAATCGATTAAGGTAATATAGATAGTAATCGATTCAATAATTAATGCTAGTAAATACTTGATCAACATTTTCTTGATTTATATGATTTTAATTCAAAATCTGAAAAGTGAGAGTTAAATATGCTATCGTTATATAGACATAGATTACTTTCTATATTGATCAGGTATTTACTATCATTAATTATTGAATCGATTACTATCTATATTACTCTAATCGATTGTGTGCACTTATGTATAATATTTTAGCAATCAAGTTTTTGGAACCGTTGCCGGGGACTTAATTTCCAATATCAAAATTAATTATTTTTTGTTCTAATTTGGTTTTTAAAATTTTACACTTATTCAGATCGAGGTTGTATTGTGTTTCAGGAATTATTGATATATGCGAGGAAGGAGACAAAAGCAACTCATACCGATAGATCTTGAAATTGAGAGAATGTGCAGACAAAACCAGAAGATAAAGAAAATGCTGGATTTTGCCATGGCGAGAATGAAAATAACGTTCTCATCATTATTTGAATAATTTATATAATATCAAGAAAATTCCATATTCATTTATGAGGATATGATCTTTTATCAGTACGAGAGAATTAAGATCATATACAATAAATAAAATAGTGAGTGACATATTAAAGTAAGGAATCTTAAATTCGAATGCAAGTAGTCTAGATTTTGAATACATATTAAAGTATGGTTACTAGTATAGTTTACTAAGCACACGAGATGCAAGTAGTCTAGATTTGGATTACTGGTGTGGATAGACATCTTGGTAAATGTACTGTATATAATATATATTATATATGACAAGACCTATATGAATTAACTATCTTTATAAAATTATCGTTGGCCATAAAGATTTAATGCTTATCATAACAGATGGTCGTTTATAGATCAATCTAAATCTTGAGTAGTCATGAACTCCTGTTTGTGCTTATTGGATCTTATGATTCACACGTTAAGGTTTCTTAGTATAATGATGATAGTTACTTTTGTTTTGGAGATTCAATATCATGAATGACTAGAAACATGATTTATAATAATGGAATCCATACTTTCCTAATGGATCGAATAATGGTTCCTTGAAGGGTTAATTTTGGAACAAAATAGTTATTGAGCTCAAATCTATAATTTGATTATATATTAATTATTCATTAGTGAATTAATGGTAATTAAGGAACATGAGGTAATTAGAAAGGTAAAACCGTAATTATTCACCAGCTCTAATTAACGAACCAATAATTGGAGGACAAAACTAAATTTATTGATTATATCAATGGACTACAAAGAAAACTCTGTAAATATAATTCTACATACTTCGAGTGCAATTCCATATTTATAGTGGAGTAATCATGGAATTAATAAATAAGATTATTATATTAAAGAGTTTTACTAATAATCTAGTTTATTGGATCTTCGTATTATAAGTCCATGGTCCCCAGGTCACCCCTGTCTTAGTCAAGGGTAAGGATGTCATAAGGAAGATTTGTAGAGAAAAAAACTAAATTGCAAAAGAACTAATATTTCAGGACAAGGAAATAATTATGTGATAATTATGAGCAATTGATTAATTAATTATTTAACTATATAGTTTTTATTTTGAAAAACTATACGTTAAAATAAATATTAATCACGTTTGTATTAATATAGAGAGAGATTAATAATTATCTTATTATAAGATATATAATATTTTTAAGTTATATTTTAAGATAAAGTTAATTTTAAATTAACTCATATTTATTTTGGGATAAATATGAATTAAATAAACAAATGAGAAAATCAAGGAGAGCCACTAAGTGGCTCACACAACTCACTGTATTGTACAATGAGTGGCACCACTCAGGGATATTTTTATCACTGAGATTTGAATTTTGAATTTCAAACACTACAACAAAATAGGCATTTAATGGCTATATGGGGGAGACATTGTAGACATTTAATGTCTCTCCCTATGGGAGACGTTGTTGAAGGAGCCATCTTAAGTGGCCATACGATGACTCACACGGGGAGACTTTGTAGACATTCAACGTCTCCCCCTGGGAGTCATCATTGGATTTTGTATTTTATAAAAATAATAATTAATTAATTAAATAGTTATTTTCAGATTATTTAATTATATATATATTTTAAAATGAAATTAAATATATTAAATAAAAAATCTAAATTATCTGCAAATTTAAAATGTGAATTTTCATTAATAAAACGAAAATGTGTATACAATATGTTTTAGCTAGCTAAAAATACAAAAAAGTAATATTTGTTGTTACACATACAAAATCAACAAATATTACACTAGCGAGCTAGACATATAGTGTAACGACCCAAATTTACTAATAAAGCTTAAGGACCTTGATTAGTGTACCGGGAGGGCATAACTGGATTATATATGATTTAAATAATTAAAAGTATGTCTATATGATTATTTGAATATATGTGATGCATGACTATGTGTACTAGTATGCATGTAGGCCCTGATTAGGTTATAAGGGCATATTCGTAATTTTGGCCAGTTGAAGGCATAAATGTAAATATTTGTGTTAATTGTTGAGACCACATTATTATGTGGATATATTTGCAGCTTGTGACTCGAGGCGATCCTAGTAAGCGGTCTAGCAAAAAAGTCATGGTGGGAATTTATACCCGGCTCGGGGCGAGCCTATGGGTATTTATGGGAATTTAGGAAATATATTGGAGTCTATTTGATATTGAGGAATATAATTGGTGAATAGTTAGGTGTTGGGATGTAAGCGGTAAATATTAGAGACACTGGAGGAATTAGCAGGAATTGTGAGTAATGACCAAAATTCCCTTAGAATGATTAAAAGGTTTAGTTATTATTGGGAGGGCAATGTGGTCATTTGCCTTAATAAAGGATAAGTGTTATACTGCTTTATGACTTGTGGAATGTTTAGAAACTAAGGAAAACTGAAAGAAAAGGAAAGAAGGGAAGAAAGAAGGAAAAACATAAGTCTCTTTTCTCTCTCTCGGTTTAGGTCTTCTTCCTCACTTCTTGAAGGAACTTGGAGCTAAAATTCAAAGGAGCTTTAGGCTAAGGCTTTACACTTGGGACCTTGATAAAGTTTGAGGATTCAACAGGAATTAGTCATCCAACTGAGGTAAGTTTCAAGGTTTTTCTCTTAAGTTTCTAGTTTTAGCTGAAATGGTTTGCTAAGCTGAGTTTTAATGGGAATTCTAGGGAACTAAGGCTGAGGTTTTGAGGAGGGAAAGCTAAGGTAGTGTGGAGGACAGCCTAAGGTCGAATTTCTCCATTGAAGGTAAGAAACTCTGGACTTGGTCACTTGAATTCTGAAGTTTTTTTTTATGTTCTGTTGAGTTTTTGAGTTTCAAGATCAATCATGGTAGTTTCTTTATTTTGGTTTCATGTGGTTGAGTTTTGTATGGTTGGGTCTTATGGGGTGAGTTATAGATGATGGTAGGCTTGTTTTGATATTTGGATGAAGTTTGGATGAGTTTTGGAGAGGTTTGGCTCGGGGAAAATTGAAGGAAGAAAAATAGGGTTTGGGTGTGATATGACTAGCACTATAGCGCTAGCCTTTGGGCGCTACAGCGCTAGGCCTTGTGGTCTGGGCGCCTGTTGGCTCTGCTTGTAGCACTATAGTGCCCTCTTTATGGTGCTGTAGCGCTACCCTGTTTCCAAGAGGGGATTTTTGAGTTATTTCCTAGGGTTTTTGCCCGGGGGCTCGGGGTTTGATTGCACCACCCCGTTTGGTGGAATTAGGGCTTTCCGAGGGCTCAGGATTGGTCCCGAGGTTAGGTTTTGGGATTGAAGTTTGGTGATGATTCTAATCTATGGCTATGACTAGGTGTACGTTTGGGCTCAGAGGGGATCATGCTTGAGGGTCGGTTTCATTGATCAAAGCTAACAAAATCAAAGGTAAGAAAACTGCACCCGGTTATGTGATTATGTTGGGACTAAGAGCTCCCTATATCTGTATGATGTCATAGATGGTATTATGCCATGGGACATACGATAAATGGCCTAAGAGTGCCGAAATCAATATTTGCGCACAGTGCGCGGCTCGGCCACTGGTAGCTGAGGACAGCTTGATATTCACTAAGCTCGGTTTAAGCGGGTCGGAGTCAGTGGGATAAATAGGGGGTGTGACCTAAGGGCGTCGACCCTGGTTATCATATGTGAATTGGTTATTAATGTTAATTGATAAGCTTGGTATGTTGAATGCCTAATTGTATGGATATTTTGGGTTGTTAAGTATATGATTATACTGTTTGAGTTATCTGATTGTTTAATTGATGATTATGCTCTGTTATTCTGTTTTCTTGCTGGGCCTTGGCCCACGGGTGCTACGTGGTGCAGGTAAAGGCAAGGGTAAGATGGAACAGTCCTGAGTGGGAGAGCTTTGAGGCTGAATGTACATAGTCGGCTGATCGGCCACCACGGCCGAGGAGTAGTACAGGACGGGAAAGCCTAAATGTCTTAGAGTGGCTAGTAGCTGTACCTATAACCTGAAATTTTGTAAACTGTCTTTTAAACGCTATTTCTTTTGGGATCCCATGTACTAAAATGTTTAATTATATGAAATGCAACTTTTGTGACCAAAATCTTTTAACCCTAGTTCAATTATAGTTTCAGTAACATGTTTCTAACTAAATGACTTGATTAGCAAGTCTTGCACTTTTATAAATGCACAATGTAACGATCTTGGCTATCCAGTGCATTAGATATAGTAAGACAGAAAAAGTAAACAATAAAAACCTATTTTTTTGGACGATGACTTTGAACTATCGGTACCATATTGTTCGCCCACTGTTGTCGCATTTCATTAAGTTATGCTGGTGTATATGGCGTAGTGTTTAGCTACAAAAAATATAAAATACAATATATTATTTAATTATTATTATTTGATTATATATACTTTAATAATAAATAAACCGTAAACTTTTTATAAATTTATATATATACATACCTCTTTCTTCAAGTAACGTTCAGGTCTATCCATATCCTTTCCTATGTCTATGAAAAATTTAAAAAAAAAACTAAATAAGCATACGAAAAATTGGGCAGCATTTCTCTTATATTAGTAACCTAACCATTTGTCAATCTAATCAAATCTAATCAAATAAGCACAACACAATACAAATATAATAATAGAATACATAATTCTAGAAAAAATCGAGCAGCATTTCCCCTATAATAGTGATTTAACCATCTGTGAACAACAAACCAAACAAATCAAACAACACACAATAAGTTTCTTCCTTATAGCTCCGCAACACACAAACAAATTTTCCAGAGCCTACTTCACTAAAACACACAGTTCTCAACCTTCTGTTATCACTGTAACACACAATTTTAATCTCAGAACCTACTTCATTATGGATGAATATTTAAGATATTCAAACTCCTCTAACAAAAGTTTAATAATACTAAAACAAGAATAAATAGTTATTAAATACATTTTAGCAAAACATATTTACATATATATACTTAACAAACATTAAAAATTAATTAAAAAATATATAATTTTCAGAATAAATAGTAAATAAAAATTTAAAAATAGTAAATAATGTGGTATCATGTTAAAATTAAACAATGTAATATCTTAAATATACATAAAAATTATTTTCATACTTTAAACTAATATTTCTAATAAAACCCACAAAAACTATAAAAAAATAAGCACACAAATAATTTTTTCTACCATTATAACTATAATACATTGTTTAATCTTGAAATCCTACATCAAATATGTTTAAATCCACTTTGATGAGCCAAAAATCACCCAAAATCGCAACTATCATAAACCCTAAAATCCCAATGTCAATCCCTTAATATTTAGATAAAATAAGCATAAAAATTATCCTAACTATTATACAACACTTATAAATGATGAAACATACCTCAAATGGAATTTTATGGCCTAGAATTGGCCAAAATCGTCAAAGAAAACCCTAGCAATTGCCTGAAAATGCCTCCTCTCTGCCTCTCTGTTTCATGCGTATGCTCTCGGGGAAGAAGAAGAAAAATGGCTAAGTAATACAATAGGGGAGGCCTCTAACGTCTCCCCTGGGAAGACGTGCCTAGCTTATAATGTCTCCCCTTGGGAGACATCCGATGTGGCACGTCTTCCCAAGGGAGACGTTAGAGGCTAGGCACGTCTTCTCAGGGGAGACGTTAGAAGTCTATACTTATATATATTCGACCCAATTTTTGATATTTAAAAAAATAAAAAATTATATTATATTTTTAAGTATAACGTCTCCCCCCCACTTTTGATAAATTACCTAGTTAGTCATCAACAAAAACTTTTAATGACTTACACCTCTAGACTTTAAATATCCCTGAAACCATTGGTGTAAGTCGGGTGTAAGTCATTATAGAGAGTCATTAAATGTCAATTTTGTTGTAGTGAAATTTATTTGTTTATTTAATTATTATTTTTAATTATGATTTAAATTAAATAATTAAATAAGTAGTAACTGACCAGTTTTATTTTAAATAAAATAAAAATTAATTAAATTAGTTTATTATCTTTATAAACATGAAAGAAGCGATACTTTGAGAAGATGTTTTAATAAGTTGTTTTTGACTATCAGACTGTCTCATGAATTAAACGATAGAATTTCCTAATCCTGAAATTCTAGAAATTTCTACAGCCTTTCTCTTCTCAATCATGTCTAGATCTCATGTGTTAAGTACATATAGTTAATTATCTTTTAGTTTCTTGAAAGCTCTTAAGCACTAATACACCAAAAATATTGGTTCTTGATCACTGAAGTCTCTTGAGGATTTTAGAAGGGGGTTGAGCATCAAGGAAGGGATTATAAGCTGCGTAAATCACCACTACACTTAGGAATTTCGAGTTTAGAAAAGAGGTAAGAAATTATGATATTCTTCATTCTTTGTTCTTTGGTGTTCTTGATGGAAATTGGGATTTTGTATATAATTTCGATAATTAATGAGTACGTTGGGAGTAGAATTAATTATGCTAACTATTTTAAGCATGAAATGTCAATGGAAAACAGGAAGTTTGTTTGAGTTTTAAATTTTTAAGAAAATGAGGCTTTGACCTAAATTCTATTGTGTTTGAGTTGGGACAGAGTTTTGGTAGTTTAAATGTTGTTATTAGGACTATATTAAATTGAATATATATGTTTTGGTGCATAAGTTTTGAGTTTGGCGTTGTTTGGAGTCGATTTGGTTCTTGTTTGAGTTTTAAAAAAAAAAACAAAAATTCGTCTTTGACATGAATCGGTCCATTGGCGTGGGGGAATGGGTCGACGGGCCTGCGGTTGAGCGGATTGGCCTTTTTGGCCAATCGGTCAACTGGTTTGGAGAACCAGTCTGCCAGTTTGTGCTGGCAGAGGAATTTTGGCTCTTTTTCATGGGTTTCAAGGTAGAACCTTAGGGGATCTTTTGCCAAGGTTCTTTGGACATGTTTAGGTATATTTAAGGTGTATTTTGAGACTATTTGAGCTTATAGAAAGTCATGGTAAAGTGGAGTTATGTGAAACTAAACAAATGTTTTGCCAATTGTGACTTAAGGCTATTTCAATGTGCTTGACATGGATCGCACTTGGGCCGGTACATATAGGTTGTTGGAATTCAGGTAAGAGAACTGATATGTAACGAATATAACTGTTTATTCGAAAGATGAATTAGGGTTGTGTACCCCATTATGTATATGAGTTTATTGAATTGATTGCATTATGTACGAATTTGATTGATTGGCATAGGTCGTACTCTACAATAGATGTGGAATGTGGGCTGTGATGGTAGTGCCACTTAGGGGGTGTTGTACACACTCGCCCAACGTAGGCCGTAAGCTTGGTGCCTCGGTAACATGCCTTTCTCAGCATAGGCCGCATAAATAGTTTATGATTTGAAATGGAATAGATTATTGCTTGTACAACATACTAGTTGTTTCTTGTATCCGATATGAGAGCAGTTTTCAGAGATGAAACGACGACTGATTACTACTCCAGTACTAAGTCTTCCTTTAGTTCAAGAGAAATTTTTGGTCTACTGTGATGCTTCGAGATAGGGGCTAGGTTGTGTTTTAATGCCTACTAGGAATGTGATTGCCTATGACTCAAGACAATTAAAAGAATATGAACAGAGATACTTCAGTCATGATTTGGAATTGGTAGTGGTGGTATTCATACTGAAGGTATGGCGACATTACTTGTATGGGGAGAAGTGCGAGATATACACCGATCACAAGAGTTTGAATTATTTCTTTACACATAAATATTTGAACATACGACAAAGATGCGGGTTAGAGCTGGTAAAGGATTATGATTGTGATATCCTTTACCATCCAGGGAAAGCCAATGTGTTGGTAGATGCCTTGTGTAACGCCCTGGATAGCCAAGACCGTTACACTGTGTATTTATAAAGTACCAGACTTGCTAATCAAGTCATTTAATTAAAATCGTGCTACTGAAACTGTAGAGGAACTAGGGTTTAAAATGTTTTGGTCTCAAAAGCCATATTTTCACTAAGAAGCATTATTTGTTTGCACGGGATCCCAAAAATACAAGTTTAAAGATCGTTTACAAAAGTTACAAGATTCAGATACAATAACCAGCCATACTAAGGCAAAACAAGCAGTTAGGTAATCCCTGTCCTGATCCACTCCTCGACCATGGTGATCGAACAGCTGGCTATGTACATTCAACCCCGCAGCCCTCCGTCTCAGGAATGGTCCAACCTTCCCTTGCCTTTACCTGCACCACGTAGCACCCGTGAGCCAAGGCCCAGCAAGAAAACACAACAACAGAGCATAAGCAATCAACAGATAGGTCAATATCCCATACTGCATCACATAATCTCAATCATATAATCACCCAGTATAAACAAGTATTCAACATACTAAACATATCAACTCATATCATATATCACTGCACAAATGATAGCTAGGGATAGCGCTCTCAGGTTGCTCCCTCCGTTATCCCACTGACCTCGGCCCGCTTAAATCGAGCTCAGTGAATATCAAGCTGTCCTCGGCTACCAGTGGCCAAGCCGCGCCCTGTGCGCAAATATAATGTACGGCACTCTTAGGCCGCTTTTACATGTCCCATGGCGTAATACCATCATTGACACGATACAAATCTCAGGAGCACTTAGTCCCGTCACAAACATATAATCGGGTGCAGTTTTCTTACCTTTTAATTCCCTAGATTTGATCCCTCGACTCCTTGAGCACGATCCCCCTCGAGCCCTAGCGCTCACCTCTGATGGGATTTCGACCTCAAGGTACCTTTAGACTCCCTTGGCTTGCTCCTCCTCAGCCTTAGGCCTGAATTCCCTCAAGTGTTGATGAACCCTTGCTAAACCTCTGCCAATTTCTCAATTCTAGGTTAGGATCTTTGATGCTTAGTTTACCCCAGCTCTCCTCTGAGCTTTACTCCAGAAATCCTCAAGAAACAGGTGAAGGAAATATAAATCGACCTAGAGAACTCTCTCTGTTTTCTCTCCTTTCTTTTCCTTTCCTTTTCCTTCTTTTTTAGACTTCTACATTTCTCTACACTTCCCACTAACATAAAACCTTGGTAATACTTAACTCCTGTAAGCCAAATGACTATTATGCCCTCCCTATTAAGTCTAAACCCTTTAATCCACTTAAGGGCATTCTAGTCATTTTACCCAATTCCCGCTAACTCCTCGAGTGTCTCTAATATTTCCCGCTTAACTCCCGATACCTAATTAATCACCAATAATATTCCTCAATGTCATGATAGACTCCAATATACTCACTAAGTTCCCATTTATACCCCTAAGCTCACCCCGAGCTGGGTATAAAGCCCCGCCATGACTTTTTCGCTACTTTGCTCACTAGGATCGTCTCGAGTCACAGATCACAGATATATCCACATAATAATGTGGTCTCGACAATTATCACATATATCAAAGTAGTTATGCCCATAATGGCTAAAATTACGATTATGCCCTTCTAACCTAATCAGGGCCTATATGCATACTAATACACTTAGTCATGCATCTTAAATATTCAAATAATCATATAACATGCTTTAAATCGTAATCATGCATCTTAATCATTAAAGTCACACATAATTCCCATTATGCCCTCCAGGCACACTAATCAAGGCCCTTAAGCCTTATTAGCGAATTTGGGTCGTTACACCTTGACTTAGAAAGGTCTTGGGCAATTGTTTAGCATGAAACAAATATTAGAGAAATTAGCTGAGGATGTGACTAGAGCGAGGATAGAATTTGTGTTCGGCTTGTTAGCCAACATTACTCTCCAGTCTACACTCCCTAAGAGAATAAGAGAATCTCATAGAAATGATCCTCAGTTAAGGAAGCATCGGGAGGATGTCCTAGCTGGAGTGGCTAAGGACTTTGCTATATCATAGACATACATGTTAAGGTAGAAAAATCAAATTTGTGTTCCAATGGACCCTAGTATTAGGTGAGATATTCTTGATGAGTCTCATACCACTCCTTATTCGTTGCAGCCATGCACAACGAAGATGTATTAGGATTTGAAGTCTTTGTATAGGTGGCCAGGGATGAAGAAAGATGTGGTCGAATACGTGGCTAAGTACCTAACCTGCAGCAAGTCAAGGCTGAACACCAGAGGCCATCGGGGTTATTACAGCCTTTGGGTATTACTGGATGGAAGTGGGAAGACATCACTATGGATTTTGTGGTTGGGTTACCTAGGATGGTCAGACAACACGACTCGGTATGGGTGATCGTGGATAAGTATACCAAATCAGCTCATTTTCTACTTGTGAGAACGAACTACACCGTTGATTAGTATGTTGAATTGTATGTAGAGTAGATTGCACATCTTCATGGGGCTCCAAAGTCTATAGTGTTAGACTGGGACCCCACCTTTACTTCTATATTCATGGGGGATGTGGGGGGGGGGGGGGGGGGGGCAGAAAGCTATGGGTACACAATTAAAGTTCAGTACAACTTATCATCCTAAGACAAATGACAGTCTGAGAGGACGATTCAGATATTGGATTTTGGGGATCGTTGAGTAGGTATCTTCCATTGATTGAGCTTTCCTACAATAACAGCTATCAATCGACTATCAGAGTTGTTCTGTATGAGATGTTGTATGGTAGGAAATGCAGAACACCCATTCATTCAGATTAAATGGGTGAGAGAAAATATATGGACAGTGAGGTAATTCAAAATACAAGTGCGGCCATTGAGAAGATTAGAGCTCGAATGCTCCCTTCACAGAGTAGATAGAAAAGCTACCCAGATCCAAGGCCCGGGAACGTGGAATTCAAGGTGGGAGACTATGTATTTCTCAAAGTTTCACCGCTGAAGGGATTAAAATGGTTTAGGAAGAAAGCCAAGTTGAGCCCTAGGTTTGTTGGACCTTTTGAGATCCTAGAAAGGATTGGGCAGGTAGCTTACAGGTTAGCTATGCCGCAAGCATTATCGAGAGTTCACAAGGTGTTTCATGTATCGATGCTTCTGAAGTATGTTTTAGATACTACCAATCTGCTGAATTATGAGAATCTAGAGTTAGATCAAGACTTTTCCTAAGAGGAGAGGCTAGTACTGATTCTGGATAGAAATGACAAAGTCTTGCGGAACAAGACTAATGCCCTAGTGAAAGTTTTGTAGAGGAACAATAAAGTAGAGGAAGCGACTTGGCAGCTAGAGTCGAATATGCGGAATCAGTATCCTAAGTTGTTCAGGTAAATTTAAAAGACGAAATTTTCATTAGAAGGGATAGTTGTACCGTCCAAAAAATCCCTAATGTGGTCCAATACCTTGGTTAGTGTGTGTAGTGCCTCAAAATTTTACGTAGTTAGATCATATTATCTTACGCTATAGTATTTTAATTTTCGTGATATTAGTCCAAGCTGGGAATTATTTGAAAACTGGTAAAGCTAGTTATGAATTTTATAAGTTTAGCCTATAGTTTAGAAATATTAATTTTATCATAAGATTTGATTAATGTAGTTAGTCCTAGAAATATTATTTATTACAACCTAATATTTAAATAGAATAACTAAGAATGTGACATTTGTCACATGTATGTTTATTAAGGATTTTAGATGAATAAAAAATAATCAAGGATAAGCCTAGGAAGTCTAGAACATTCCCTCAGATGCTAGAATATCATATTACTCAGTAAAAGTGGTTTAAACAGCTTTAAGTGTGTTTAAAATGTGCAAAAACATGGTTTAGTATGTAAGTGTAAGCCGGTATATCACAGCTATGGGGGTGATATATCGCCAATGCTAATATGGAAAAACACGTCGACTTTGCATAAACGAAACCACAGACCCTGGGTAAAACAGAGTAGGCGACATATCGCCTATAGGGGGCGATAGATCAGCTCCATGAGCCATTTTTGAAATTTCGTGAAATCCGAAGCTAGAATCTATCCTCAACAGCTTGTACTTGTTCTTGAACGGTTTTGACCGAGTTCTGGGCATTTGTTGAGCGGAAAAATTCCATTTTTATTCATTTATTTTAATCGGAGTTAGTTTCACTCCTTGTACTCTATAAATAGGACCCTTCACTCAGTCAATTGCATCATCTTTCAAACACTTTTCAGAGCCTCCAAGATGTTATTTTCGTTATAGAGAGAAACACTAGGATTTTGGGGTTAAAGCTTTCAAATCTAAGCTTTTCTAAACCCTTTGGAAGTAAGATATAGTGTGATTTTGGTGTTTGAGGTATAGATCGAAGCTCTAAGCTATCTTAGGTACTCTTAATTCTCAGGTCTAGTCTATTTCTATTCTTCTTATTCTTTTCTTTTACTTCAAATCCTAACTCGTTATAATGCTTTTCGTTAGGTACTTGATTTCTTTGAAACTTAAGATTTTTGGTAAGCCCTTATTTCGATGGTTTAGATTTTCTCTTCATCTTCTTTTCTTTAGGAAACTTATGGTTTTAATGTTTGGTTTTAGGAGTTTTCGATCCCGCACTTGTCTCCAATATCTCGAATTTGGTAAGGAAAATAAGTTAGATTTTACATGCTATATGCTATGTGTTTGTATGTTTTTTTATGTCTTTAGTCTCTTTTGAAATATGGTTACTTAGATAGCAAATCCTGAGATTTTTATTATTATCGTAGACTATAGTTGTGTCTAAACCTACTTTTAAAATAGTAGTTAAGAGGACTATAGCGGTTTTTATCACGTACTACGATAATGAGTTAATGGCCATTAATATTTAACTCTGTTTTTATATTTTATGATTTTAGTAGTTTTTCCTTACCAGGCATTAGGCTCATTCATTTTTATTTAGATTGTGCAGGAAAATCAACATGGAAGGCAAGATGGATCCGAGGCGACTTTGGCTTGTGTATTGGGCGAGGAACTAAAAGAATGAACTGATGGAATCGATCGAGGATGACGTTATTTATTTTTGAGTCTTTTGAATTATGTTATAAAAATTTCCACACTTAGTACTTTGAATCTTTAAATTTTTAATTTAAGATTTTGTTTTCTTCATTGTTTTATGTATGAACAATGGGATCCCATATTTTTGGATTTTCTATGTATTAATAGATAAAGTTTGATTATTTTATGTGTATATCCAAAAAGATAGTAGTTATGTCTTAGTAGTTTTAAAGGTCTTAAGTCTTTAAATTAGTCGGGTCTTTACAGTTGGTACCAGAGCCACAGTTCATATGCATAAAGTTCTCCTTGATACACACGCAAAAGCTCCAGGATCTAACGGCCAATGTATGTGTTTATGTTATGAATATTATACTTATGTTGAAACTAACATTTTAGTTAATATGTTGTCAGTCAAAATGAATGGAGCAATGACTTATCAAGATATCCATGCCATTAAGGCAATAAAAAGGATTAGGGAGCCAAATGATACAATAGGTGTGTTAGAATGAATCACTCAAAGATTGGTCAGATTTCACAAGGAGATAGCTCACCTTCAAATCACTAGGTAAATTATGATGAGAGCCATGGATCAAGATGTCCTTGTAATTAGGTTTTTGGAGATATGCCTTTTATAGTTTCAAATTTGAAATAATTATGGGAAGCTCTAGATAATGAGGATAACTTACCGGTAGCCATTATATATTATTTTCTTATACTTAGGTTTACCTATAGGTTTGAGATTCAATTCACCAACGAACAAAAGAATAATATCATAAGAAATACTCCCTGTAGTAGATTCGAGGCTCATGATATTGATGATTATGAAGAAATAAATCAATTAATTCTAGATGAAGGGTCAGATGTAGAAGATCCTGATTTTTAGAAAATTTACCCTAGTTATTTTTAGTATTGTTTCTTTATTTATTTTCAATTATTATTTTAATAAGTGAATTTTTTTTCCAATGAATAAAGTTATTATTATTTTTGAATTGTATGTATGAAATTTGAATTATTTTTTCATAATTAATCTAGAATAATTCAATAAATAATGGTTGAGTTCGGTGAGGGTGGATACAAATCAATAGACCAAGTTCTGTATTGAGAGTTTAGGGGGCCATAGTAGTGGGAACAATTTTACTGATCCCAACCCTCCCTCAATATGGTTAACTTCAGAACAACGACAAGTTTTGAGACCGAGAATTAAGTCATATAGGGTGGTTAGAAACAAACTTATAAATAATAAAGATGGCCTAATAGTCTAAGTATATAAACACACCCTAATTTATAAAGATGCCTTACATAAATTTTCATAAGAAATCATAACTAGTAGGTCCGAGTTATGTTTGCTTAGACTACTTTTTTGCCTTAGAAACTATTAGGGTAAACTTTAACATTGTTCTCTCGACTATTAGAACTCTACCGAAGATGTCGCTCCTAAGGTCTACACACACTAACGGTAATGCCCCCAGCACCACCAACGTGCCGCTCGAGACCCCTCCAGTCCGAAGAAGGGGAAGACCTGCTTCCATTGCTTCCAATAATAGGAATGCACCGCCTCTACTTCAAAACAACGCTGAAGTTATCCGGGTACGATGAAAAGTAGAAGAATTACAATGGCAACAACAGAAACAGCTGCCACCGCAGCCAGCGGCTCAAGCACCCCAGCTATAGCAGAACGGTGGATATCCAAATGGCGGCAACTTGAATGGAGGATATCCGTACAGGGGATGGCCGATGGAAAATTTAGCACCATATCCAGCTCAGTACATGGAGCTAGTCTATGAGCATTTTTGGGAGCAACACACTCATATATCTCTAGGAATAATAGAAAAACTAGACAAACCATGTGAAAGATTTAAAAATAGGTTTGTTACGGAACTGCCTTCGAGTGAAATCGTTCTATCATCATGGATAGTACGAGGAGTACTGATCAATGTCGAGGGAACGGAGCTAGAAGGAGACCTGATGGAGATAGAGATCAAGGTCTTTTACGTAATACTAGGCATGGACTGGATAACAAGACATGGAGCAAAAATCGATTGCCAACGCAAGCAAGTGACGTTTGAAACCCCTGAGAGTCAGAAACTGTGTTTTATGGGCAATGTTTCAGGTCTACAGACACCAGAAGATGATAGAGAAAGGATGTCACACACTCTTAGCAAGCGTCACAGATATTGCACGGGAAGCACCATTAAAGGTTGGAGACGTCTACATTATAAAGGAATTTCCAGAGATATTTCCTGATGACTTACTGGGGTTACCCCCTAATCGAGAAATTGACTTCACAATTGAACTAGTACTAGGAACCGAGCCTATCTCAAAGGCACCATACTAGATGGCACCTACCAAACTCAAGGAGTTGAAAGCACAGTTACAAGAGCTCTTAGATGTGGGTTGTAATTGTTTATTTGAAAGCTGAATTAGGATTGTGTAGCCGATTATGTATCTGTGCTTATTGAATTGATTGCATTATGTACAAATGAGATTGATCGACATAGGTTGTACTCGGTAATACATGCGGGTTGTGGACTGTGATGGCAGGGCCACTTAGGGGGTGTTGGACACACTCGCCTGGCGTAGGCCATAAGCTTGGTGCCTCGGTAACGTGCCTTTCTTGACATAGGTCGCATAAAGATTTTATGATTTGAAAGGAACTGGTTATTACTTGTAAAACATACTAGGTGTTTCTTGTATCTCATATGATATTTATTATACCTTATTAGAAATCCAAATTTTGTTGCTTAAGTCGACTGTATCGTAACCGTGTTTGTAATTATGTTTTAAATTAACTTTTAGGATCTGAGTCTGAGTCATAATCCTTTTCCTTATTTTTACCCTCTTGAAGGAGCCTGAACTGTTCTTTGAGCATGTTAATTCTTTCTTCAACTGAATCTACTAGGGGTGGAGCCTGCACCCCGGGGAGCTGGTAATTTTTCACAGGATCTCCAAGTCCTTGTTGGTGTAATGGGTTGTAATTGTTCCCATTAACCGATTGTATAGGCTCTCCTCGTTGGGGATTTAGATTAGCCCACAAATTCGAGTTTAGTTGGTTGTACTGCTCCCAATTCATGTTTAAATGGTCTCAGAGATCAGGACCATTATTCTGATAATTTTCATAATATTGCGGCTCAATGTTATAAATAGTCACCGACCTACTAATGTCCTTGCTATCAGTATGGTAACTTCCTTCGACAAAGTTAATAGTTATCTACTGTTGCTATTGAGCGTAATTTCAAGGTAGGCTATCCATGTGGTCCATGATCTCAGTAGGTTGGACCTCGACAAGTGGCTCCTTTCTTGGTGGGGTTGCCTTGCTTGTCTTGCTCCCTAAGCTACTCCTGCAAAGACCTCCCAATTATACCTTGACCTAGGATACCTATCCATACTAGCACTTCTCGCGCTATGAGCTAGCCTTTGTGGAGCATACTGCGGTATATCCTGGACTGGTGACGGGTGCTTGATAGGTGAAGGAGGATACCAAATTAGCGATGGTGGAGGCCTCTCATTATTTTGGGCCAGTCTTGCAGGATCTGGGTTGTTGGTCTGAGCTGCCTATGGAACGACTCTATTTTTCCCAGTGCTTGCAGTGGCCTCTCTTGCTTGGTTAATGTTATCCCGCCAAGGATTTCGAGAAGAAACCCTCGGTTGGCTAACTCTAGGGTTTGCTGGAGTTTCTCCTACATGGCTTGTCGAGTAGTCTGCTCAACCAGTCGAGTAGCAGTACTTCCTCGAGGTGGCCCCCTTGTCCTTCTTGGAGGCGACTGGGCTTCGGCAGGCCTTCTTTCGATTTCCTCATTCAGTCGAGTGGCTTCAACCAGCCTTTTTCACAATCTTTGATTCTCGAGTTCAACCATTGGGACGTACCTCTCAGGATTAAAATAGTCCTGGAAAGGTGGTCTTGAGCTTTGGCCAAAATAACGTGGTGTTGTAGATGGAGTTTGATCTGTTGGGAATACTTATACAAGATCTTATTTATTTTCATGGAAATCATATATTAAACAAATTAATATAAGAAAACCTAGAACATGTTTCTATAATTGAATTTAAATAGAGATAATGATAAGAACACTTACATTATATGCAGCGAAATGAATAAGTCATTCCTTCAGTTTCTCTAACCCTTGTATCCTTTATGTCGCAGGGTATCACCAAGAAACTGAACCGATCTTCAAATTTCTTCAAAGCCTTCCACAGGATCCTTAGAATCACCTAGACTAGAGTGAACAATTCTCAACACATGAGATAGATACAGAGAGAAGAAGAGAAGAGAATATAGAGGCTTAGAAAAGGACTTTTGTTATAGAGATAGTCTAAAACCCTAAAACATCAAAACTAGATCTTTTAATCATCTGTTTTCAAATCTCACTTAGCATTCCTTCTAAAGGCTCAATTATGTCACTTATTTAATTAAAAAATCAATAAAATAATAGGCAATTACAGCCTTTACGTCAAAATTCTCATGGGCTATAGGCCCGTGAAATTTCCCATTTAATTATAAGCCCGTTGGGCTTAAATTCAAGGCTTGAATTATTTTCCATTGATTAATTAATTAAAAAACTATATATATCCTTCATCAAATTAATTATTTATAATTTAAATCTTGATTTAAACTTATATATTAATTTAGAAACATTTTTTTATTAATTAATAAATTAGCCCTAAAATCTCTTTTTTTCTCTAAATTGCGTAACTCTCTGAAATTATCCAAAATTGACCTGGTCAACATTAATAATTATAATTAATGATTAAATCAATTAATTGAGACTATCTAGATGATCTATCCAATGTACTATGGGGACCATGGGCCTATGAAATAAAACTCCAATAAGTTATCATGAATTTAACAAATAAATTTACTAACTTATTAATTCCTCGTGATTCCACTAAAAACTCAGAATTGCTCTCTTGAATTCATGCAACACTCTATAAGCAATGTAGATATGTTATTAGTTATCCATTGTTACAACCATAATTATCCCTCAATCCTCTATAGACGGTCTACAATGAGATGAGACTAAAATACCATTTTATCCCTCATTGTATTTTATCCTTAAAACACTTAGTTCCTTGTAAATAAAATTTCAGCAAACTAATATTAATTACTGAAATGAGATCTCTATCATATAGCATCTCGAACCAAACTTAAAGGAAACCATCGTCTTACTTTTTCATCAGAAGCTAAAGATGTTCATATCTATGATTAACACTCCCACTCAATTATACTTTCGAGTTCTCAAGATGTAAGTATGGGCTAGTCCGTAGGGTAAGCTGGTAACGAACAAGTCAAATAACTCAAATAATACAATCAGTTAGAATACTAACCACTAAGAATTAAGATTGAATTGACCTATGGTCAACTATATGATATAACTAGAATAGATAATAAATGTATGTTTTCTTATCTTATCTATTGTCAATATCGGTACAGTCCGATGTAACAAATACATCCGGTCTTATCTACTTTGCTAATGTTCTGGAAAGAACATAACACTGCAATGTGTAAGTAGATCATATTGTAGATTGACAAGTCAGTATAATTCACCTGCATTGACTAATCTTTTGACTAACTTATTTTTAAACATATAATCGTATTTACAGTCCACTGTGATTATGTCACTATAAATATGATTAGCTATATGCTCAGGATTTAATAGAAGTTCATATTAAACAAATAATTATGAAAATAAAACATGTGAGCAAAGTGATTGAGCAAGTCAAAAATGATTTCTATTTTTTTATTGATAATAAAGTGAGATTACAAAGAAATTGAGTTTTAATCAGGGCATAAAACCCCAACAAGATCATCATTTACAGGTCATTTGCCAACTCGTCGAGGATGCTCTTCAATCTACGGTAAATTTTCTTATGAAATTTTGGGCAGTGGTTGTCCACTTCCAGATCCAGGGATGATACTAGTGGATGCAACCATTTATACGATGAGCAAAGGCTTGAATGAGAGGTTTGGAAGAATAGCTTAATGATCTCAATGAAAGCACCAAACTGTTGACGATAATTTTCGTCAACTCAAATAAGAGCAATTAAGCTAAATGAATAAATTAAGAAGAAAAGAAGAGAGATTTTTTACGTGGTTCAGTAGTTAAATCTTCTTAGTTTACGTGTCACTTTTATTTATCTATCTGTGTTAAAACTTGAAAGCAATTTTACAGAATTTGAGTACCAGAATTGAGCGTGAAAATTACAAGTGAACAATCCCAGGTATTTATAAATTTTGTTCACATACTGTCCTCCATGATTTTAGACAAAAGTTATACAAATATCTCATTTAAGTTTGAATTACATAAGATTCAGCCAACATTACAATATCTAAACTAAGTGCTCGAAAAATAGGGACAATTTACTTGAATATTGTTTTTTGATTCTTTTTAGCGGAGTATCAAGCTGATATTGATATTATTTGTGCTAGTATACTTCAATTGTTTCTTTTTGAGCTGGTTTCCTTGAGTTCGAGCTGAAATAATCATATTTATATGTCTTATTATGAGCAATATTTTTAATGATAATAATGTTTAATTTCAAGCTGAATTTATCTGATAGCTCATTCTCTAAGCATGAATACCCTATTCTCAAAAACAGGATATAACATTTTGAATAAAGAAAAGTAAAACAAATATGTTAAAAGTTAGTTTATCCTCACAAAGCTATTTGACACTCGGGAAAAAAATTGAAAATCTTTTTCTTCTTTCTTGGGTGAGGAATATCATTTAGCAGTATTATAGAATTGTCAAAGGTGACCTTTGGAGGATATTAGACTATTATCTTTAGGTTTTACAAAAATTTCCCTAAAATTATACAAATTACGATATTCATACTATAACTCTGTAATGTATTGAAATAAGGAATGTTGATTTGGTTTTTTGTGTCTGGTACTTAAAATGGTAGGAATTCTCCGTCTAAACAAGAAATGAGACGAGGACAAAAAGTATTTTCTATCCTCGATTATTTAAATGAGACAAGCGTGGAGATGACCATCCCTATCCAAGTGCATCCACTTAAATTTTTATATAATTATTAATATAATATGGTATAAAGTGTCGTAACTTTGAGATTTCTTTATTTAATTTACAGATTGCAGTAGTTGAATATAAATAATTATATATTATTTAAAATTTTCATACTTTGTACTATGATTGTGCTCTAGTTATTTTTTTACTATTTTTTTTAAAAAATAATTAACTTTTGCAATTATATAAGTTTGGAGAGGTACTTTTTGCCAAAAGAAGAATTTCATTAACTGTCTTTGACAGAGAAAAAGAAGAGACAAAAATTATAATATGAGATGGAAATGGAGCATTGTTTATCCTAATTGATGTCTCTAATTGCAATATGTATATCTACTACTATAACTACCAATCTTCACCTATGTATAATTGTACAAGCACCCTACAAATGCCAACCTTCACCTATATATAGCCAATTGTATAACCACCCTATAAATGCCAAGCATTATGTATATATAGTTGGTTGAAGGGAACCATGCAAATGAGGTGGTAGCTCATCATGTTCGGCATTGGCATTTAGGGTGGATGGTTAAATACCTATGGGTTAGATCTCCAACTCCTCGTCATGCGTGCATGTAGCTTAACTCTTACCTACAACTTAAAGTGACATCTATATGCAAACACTTAGAAAGAAAGTCCAAGGTAATGACTCACTTACCCTACTATGAAATCATACACAAAGAAAGTATCTCATAACTTAACATCTAAACAGTATATTATAAAAAAGTTCAACTTATGTCTGGTCCAATCCTATTTAATCAAATTACATAAAGTACATCCACCCTAATGTCCACTACATTCAATGATCTAAATTTTAGATCATTGCATTAATAATAATAATGAATCGTACTAGCTATAGTCCATGAAAGATCCCTGACTTTAATTTACTTTGAACTATTTAGTTTATTATCTATAATTTTAATCCTATTGTACTAAAAGAAGATTATAATCACATCAATAAACTTGGAATTTTTTCTATATTTATATGCATATTATTCACCAACAATATAAACGATCAATTATTGACAACTGTCACTTTTAATTATTTTTTAAAAATTGTACAAATATATGCTTCTATTGCACTATGCCCAATACTACCTCCATTACTGTCTCACTTTTGGACACTTATAAAGCCTAGATTAAATGTATTTTATTTTATTTTTGTAATTGTTTTTAATCCCATTTGAAACCCAAAAAACAAAAATTAATAAAAAAAAATTGACCATAGTAAGAACCCACTCCCACCCCTAAAAAAGAAAAGCATTTCAAGAGAAACTCAAAACCTACCCATTATTAATCCATATGAAAATCAAAGAACTCATATGAAGTATAAGAGGAATTCTTTGGCTACATAGTTTAGAAGAATTGGCGCTTGACTATGGTAAGTTTTGTTAATTGTTTTAATAGTAAAGTGGGTATTTATTTTTTAAAGCATTTGATAATGTGAAAGTTTTATTATTGTATTTTCTTACATCTAAAGCATTTAAGTGTGATACCAATGCGTTTCAAATTTATTTTTATGGTGACCATGTATCTTTTTTGTTGGTGTTGTGGTTTGTTGTAATGAATTACGTTTTTTTGGCTATTGCACAAAAGGTAGGTCTGTTAGGTAGAACATAAAAGGTTAGGCAAGTGGTTATTATGTTGTGCATTGACTAACCTATTTGCACAATTATTTGGGGAAATATTTGTATCGAGTGGGGATGATTTTGTTTTAGCATGTGACTAAGTCAATTATGTATAAATATTAATATTTTATATTTTTTTGTGGGTGGTTGAAAAATGACTATTGAATGTAAACATACATCATGAGGGAAGTTGGTTCACCCCTTTTGGAAACAAAAATTACTATAGAAGGAATGAAAATTCTTTCGACATCAATTAATGGATTGTCATAGCAAACTTTAGCTAAAAGGGATGATAAAAAATATTAGGTATAAATTGCGAAATCATTTTTCTTACTTTGGTCTATTTATTTTAATTCATTTTATAAGTTTATTTGTGTTCTTGACATATTTTACATATATATATATTTAAAGTTTTTCACTTTTAATTGTTTAATGTATATAACACATTTCAGTCCTTTCACCTCAATCAAAAATTGACGTGGAATGGTTATTACCTTTGACAAGCTCCTTTGGCTAAGCTTCTATAGACACTTTTTTAGATTTTAGGAATAAGTTAGTCTTTATAGATGTGCTTGGGTAAAAAACTAAAAAGTTTTTTTTTTAATTCAGAAGTCCTTTTAAGAAAAGCTACAAAAAGTAGGGAACTCTAACCCTAGTTTCTTCCAAGAGGACTTTTGAGAAGTTATTTTCTAAATTTAAATAACTTTTATAATTCCTCATTTACTCATAAAAGATTTATTATTATTATTATTATTATTATTATTATTATTATTGTAACGTTGTTCTAATCCAGGACCGTTACACTGTGTGCTTTAAATTGTGTCAGACTTGCTAATCAAGTCATTTGGCTTAAAACGTGTAACTATGGTTAATGTCAAGGGTTAGAGTTAAAATTGTTTGTCAAAGGAACTGTTGACTTTTATTTTAAAAAACATTCATATATACATGGGATCCCAAAATTATTGCAACCAAAATTCTTAAAAAGGTGTATATACATCAAAAGTTTCATTCAGCCGACCTAAGCGGCAAAACAGGGCTACAACCCTAGTTCCTTTGAAATATCCCAGTCGTGGTGGTCGAGCAGCCGCATATGTACACGCCGCCACTAAAGCTCTCCAACTCATGGCTGGTCAAGCTTTCCCTTCCCCTTACCTGCACCACAAAGCACCCGTGAGCTAAGGCTCAGCAAGAAAACTCAACATGTGCATAATCAGAAAATATAGATTCTCAGATACTTATCTAGCATGTCCAGCAGTAATAACCTACACATACAGTCATTCAGTTACAAACAAATGGTTATTGGACCAATTTGGGGACGCTACCATGAACAATTGACCAAAGAGTCAACCCCAGGGCCTATGCCCTAGCTAAGTGACCATAGAGTCACCTGGGCCCTTGCCTTTAGCTCTGAGTAACTAGCCATAGAGCTAGCCCAACGCCTTTGGTTTTCTAACGACGATAGAGTCAGCCAACGTAATAGTGCATTACTGGTTTAGGCCTAAGCCCTTCGATCAACGTGCATCACACTTTTTCCATCTTTGACTAATAAGTGAAGCCCTGATCCAGGAATACAGACCACAGTACAGAAGCAGATATGGATAGGCATATCCTAACAAAATGCGTACGCATGCATGTTAATCACATAACACCATCTAATAATCATTCTCACAATACTAATCATACCTATTTAACGGGGCCTCATACCCTAACCACGGAGTTCATACAACAAACATGAAACACTTAAGCAAGCATCAACCAACATGTGAAACGATAGCTTAAACATAGATGAATTAAATGGGTAATTATCTAGATCGCATTAATTGTAGAAACAGACTCTTTTATAATTAAATGTTTTTTGTAATTAATTACAATCATATGTTATTAATAAACTAGTAAATATTTTGGAATTCATTGATTAGTTTAATAAAACATATTATTTCTAAAATAGTAAGTTGGAGAAGGTTAACATCTCAATGTGACCTATGGTCTCCATTATTAGTACAACACCTTAAGAGATGAATAGGGTCTCTAGGCAGCTTTGTTTCCATCCCCCTAAGGAAGCTTTCTAGACATATTAATATTAATGTTGACTTATTATGTAGATAGGAAGGAGTGAGGTATTTTAGGCTTGACCTGCCTAAGACGACACTCTCTAAGTTACGTCATTAATTCCGAAATAATGGATTACACTTTCAAAGATGCAATTGATATTTTGCAGTGGATAATTGCATATTGACCAAACCAGCGACACTTTATTTTTAAATGAGAAAATAAAGAGTTATGTTTAGTTTTAAATAATAAAGATAAGATTGACTTATAAATTATCTGAATTTAACTTGACCGACCCTAAGGTGGCACTTTATTTGTTGGGTAGTTTTCTCGTGGAATAGTAAATATTAGTTTATTTGTTTTAATTGTTGCATTCATGCATTATATTTACTTTCCAAATATTTGATATTTTCAAATAGTAATATTATTGTATTTTATTTCTTTCAGTAATGTCAAACAATGGATGTAACGCTCTGTAACACCCTACTACCCTAAAGTCGTTACCATGTGATTTTAAAGTGTGCCATTAACTCGCTAATCGAGATTTTTGACCAAAGAGTGTGATTAAATTAAATTAAGGACTAATATAATGAAACTTAAGTATAAAAGATTTGGACATTCATTAAAGTCATAAAAAGTTACATTGCGATCCCAAAATATTGTTTAAGACATTGATGACCCTAGATTTGGCCAACGACATGGAGTCAGAAATACGACAAGAAATGAGATGATAGTCAAGAATGGAATCAAATGGTAAAGAAATGACACAGACAATTTATAGTGGTTTGGCCCCAATGAATGGTAATGACCTATGTCCACTTAGTGTTATTATTGATGTTGAATCCCAATGACGTGATCAAAGAACTAGGGTTCTTGAGTTTCACAAGCCTTGGGAGAATTACAACTGTTTGGAGGATAATCACATTATACGCTCTTTCTCACAATATTCAGAAAAAAGTTCAAAAGTCCCTTCCTTGAGCCCTCTCACTCATATTTATAGGCTCAAGGGGGTTACATGGGCCAATGGGCCTTAATTATCCCTAATCTCAGCGTATCAAGGCAATAAAGAGGAAATAATAATTGTAATTATTACAAGATTACATATCTTTAAGGAAATAAACTGAAGCATGCGACCAGACCAGTCTGGTCGCATCTAATCGTGAGGTTTGATGAAGCAGCAGGAAGCTGGTCGATAGACGAACAACACCTCTTCATAATGACGCTGCCACGTGTGAGAAATTCTTGCCACGTCATCAGCAACCATTTTTGGGTAAACATTTTCCCCCAAGTTTATTTTACTGCGACCAGCATAAAGTAAACTTAGGGAACTGACCCTTCCTGTACCCCACCAAATCTGTCAAAGCCGCTCATGCCTTCTCAAAAAAGGGAACCAATAATCATGTCCAATCAGGCCTTTTCGGTTTCCCAAAAAATTGTCTGACGGCTATTGCACTTCCCCATGCTTTGAAAAAAGTAATTCCATGATTACCTCTTTTACCATGCCACGATCAATATAAATAATTCCCCAAGATCACTTTTTTAGTTTTTACTTTTCATTTATCTTCACTTCTTCAAGAATTATGAAGAACTCTACACTCAGAGCCCAGAAAACCCAAACGATTCCAGCATTTCACGAAGTTGCTGCCAATCCGGTTGACTTAGTGTTTTAGAGACTCGCTTCATCCTTTACTCAAGTAAGTTTATCAACCTCTTCAGACGTTTAAGATGCCATGCAAAACTGTTTTTTACCTATTTCGTATCCTGGGTTCTTGAAAAATAATTGCTTTCGGGTAGGCGATTATACTGATCTGTGTTTGATATAGTAGGAAAGAGACACTTTGCTGGGGTTAAGAATCAGTTTGATAGTCAAGGTTATAGATTTAGGGCGTAAAATCGAAGTAAAAATTTGATTTTTAAGCTAGTTGAAAAACTAGGTTTTTCTCGCCCTTTCAGAGTCGAAAAGTTTTTCCTGAAAAACTTTTTACTTCTGCTTTTTAATCTATTTTCCAAACTGCTCGCTTGAAATATAGTGTTTTTTGTCAGAATGCCACTGATCGTATAAAAGCTTAACTTTTATACACAAGCAACGTTATTCCAACTTTTAAACACAAGCTTTTTAAGCCGTAGATTCTCATCTCCCCTTTTCTGTTCGCAGATTTTCATGCAAGATCCGTGGGGAGGTGAGAGGCCTATCGACGATGATTTGCTGGCCCAATTTCTTGAGGATGAGGAGCAACCATCGCTGCTGATCCCAGAGATTCCTTTTTCTCGTGTCATCCCAAACAATCCATCGACCCTACCTCAAAACATGGGTCGAGTAAATTCCAAAGCCCAGAAAAAGAAACCTTCCACTACTTCAACCTCAAAACATGTCGCAACCTCAAAGGAGGAGGACGACTGGAGTGAAAATAAGGGAACCTTCCAGCATCTCGCGAGTAGCTGCTCCCCCTACCCCTATGGGGAAGAGAAAAAAGAAAGTCTTCGAACCCCTTGCACCCATCGATGAGTCCTCAGATGAGAACGGTACTGTTTTCTCATTCTAAGATAGTTTGCCAATTCCCTGTCACTTATTTGATGGGGACGACAAATTTAAGTATACTCCAAACTTAGGTTCAGATTTCTTCCAGGTAGTAAGTGAGGGTAGCAGTAGTTCAATAAGTAAAGTAGCGACCAGTAGTTGTAGCACGGGTACTTTACTTATAATTTCCTTGCTTTCCTTTTTAGCTCCATCTATACATATTGTCTCACTTCTCATATTGTTTCCTTTTATGCAGAGATGTCGTCTGAAGATGTGTTTGATCACTACAAGGCCACTGCTACTTCCTCGAGCAGGAAGAAAGACAGAAAGAGGGCTCACGGAGAAAGCAGCAAAACTGCTTCAAAGAAGGCCCGGACTAAGGGTCCTTCAGCAGCTGCTCCTTCGAAGGAAACCACGCCACCTCCTTCTCCACTTGACCAGCCGTCCTCAACTGCACCAGTCAGCCAACGCTCTACTCCTCCAGCACCATCCGACCAACCACACCATACTCAGCCTAAAGACACTCTGGCCATCACCTTGGTTAGTTCGGCCATGGATTGAATATACAAACTCTCCAAGCACAAACACAGTCAAGAGGCCATCGCCGACACCAGCTCCATGGAAACAGACCAAATAATAAACCGAGGGCTGAACGAGATAGTCAGTGTAAGTTGCTTTCCGTTGTTGAGTCATCTTACTCTTAATTTCTGCCATCACCTTATTCCTTTTATCTGATCACAGGGATAGCTGACTATCACTGCCGGTTGGCGTTGCGCGGGTACTCTGGACACCCAGACCAAAGACTTTGACAGCAGGCTTACTAAGGCAGTGAAGGCGCTCGAGGGGAAGAATGCTGACCTGCTCGAGAAAAACATAGAACAGACCAAGCAGAACGATGAACTGCATGAGCAGAAAGCCCAATTGACCGAGGAGCTATTAGAAAGCCAGACCGCCCTGAACAAATCCAATGAAGATAAAGAAAAATTTAGGGAGAGTGCCAAACTCAACTACCAAGAATCCAGACAGCTTGAGCTCGATTTGATTGCGAGCAGAAAGGAGACGAAGGAGCTGGAGGGGCGAGTTAAGGAGCTCGAAGAGACTGATGCCAAAAACTTGGAGAAGTATAGGGAAGCCACCCACCTTTGCTTCTACGAGTTTTGGAAGCACAATCAAAAGGCCGACTTCAGCTATCTGTCTGAGCGCTTGAAACGAACTCTAATGACCCGATGCGCCATTCGTCTGGAGGAAGAAGAAAGAGCCAAAATTCCTGCTTCCCCAGAGATTTCCTTGGCAACGGGGATTGATGGCGTGGAAAATGAAGCTGACGCTACTGTCGACCAGAATGCTCCTTAAGATCCTCTAGCCTCGTAGTCTTTTCTTTAATTTTTTATCTTTTGAATTCACGACCTATGGGTCGTGATGTAAAGACAATTACTTTTTCAATTTTTATTGCTGCATGGGCAACTTTTACTTTTAACAAACAATTACATCCGAGTAGTTTACTGCTCGTGGTGTATAGGGATTCCTTTTGATATTATAATATTTGCATTTTATTATAACATTTGTTTGTATGACCGAACTTAGCATAATACTTTGGTTTGATTTAACAAAATACAAAATTTTGAAAAATACTCTAAGTACCCTAGCATGCTTTCACTTATTTTGCTCATGTGTTTACATACCTTTCGATATGCTTTGCTTACTAGATGCCTTATAAGCCCCCCAAGTGATTGAGGAGCTTTAGGTTCTTGGTAACTTGTTTTGACCAAAACCTGTTCAAACATTACTACTCGTAGCAAAGAATTTAAAATGATAATACAACAAAACAACACACGCAATGAGCAAATACTTGTAATAAATACAATAATTGGAAAGAATGATTGGCTGCGCACAGTCCCTTATATTTCTCGCAATAAATGGACAAATCATGTCTGTACGAGTGATCACCGAAATGATCTTACACTTATAAGTGATCAGTCACATAAAATGACCAACCCTTTTTCATAACTTGTAAAAAGTAAAATTAATACAAGCCAATTCTTTAAGAAGAATTGTTTATTGACAGTACTTGCGCAGGGGTTCTCCATTCCAGTAGCGAGGAATGATATCTCCATTTAAGCGAGCAAGTTTATAGGCGCCTGGATGGAGGACTTCTTCAACTTGGTATAGTCCTTCCCAATTAGGTCCGAGTATCCAGCAGCTTGGTCGCGGGTGTTAAAGAAAACCCTTCGAAGTACTAGATTTTCGACACTGAATTTCCTTTCGTGTACTTTAGAATTAAAATACCGAGCAACCTTTTGCTGGTAAGCCGCTACTCGGAGTTGGGCTTGCTCGTGCTTTTCATCGATCAAATCCAGGGACTCCATCAATAGCTAGCTATTAGAGCCTTGTTCGTATGTCATTCTCCGATGCCATGGGGGATCTAACTCAACATGCAACATAGCTTCATATCCATAACCTAGGGAGAATGGAGTATGGCCTGTTGATGTTCGATGGAAGTTCTATATGACCAAAGGACTTCAGGCAATTGTTCTGGCCATGCCCCATTTACTTCCTCAAGCCTTTTCTTCAGAGTATCCTTTAGCATTTTATTGACTGCTTTGACTTGTCCATTTGCTTGAGGATGAGCGACTGAAGAAAAGCTCTTGATAATTCCATGTCGTTTGCAAAAATCTGTGAACAGATCACTATCAAACTGCATAGTCTGAGACAATTTTTCTTGGCAATCCATAGCGACACACAATGTTTTTAACCACAAAATCCAGCACTTTCTTGGTCATTAAGGTTGCAAGTGGCTCGGCTTCGGCCCATTTTGTGAAGTAATCAATGGCAACCACAACGTACTTGACGCTGCCCTTTCCTGTGGGCAGAGATCCGATCAAATTTATACCTCAGATTGCGAACGACCATATACTCTGCATCTGTTTTAGATCATTAGGGGCTGCTCGTGGAATTTTTGAGAACCTCTGACATTTGTCACATCTCCGCATGAATTCCATCGAGTCTTCATTCATTAATGGACAGAGGTATCCTTGCCTTAGGATCTTTTTTGATAAGCTCTGCCCCCCAGCATGGTCCCCGCAAAAGCCTTCGTGGACCTCTTTCATCAATTATTTGGCCTTTTCTTTCGAAATACATCTGAGGAGTAGCATTGAGAATCCCCTTTGGTACAAAATTCCATCGACCAGGATATACCTAGCAGCCTGCTGCTGAAGGGTCATAGATTTGTTTCTGTCCGTCAGTAACACGCCTTGCGTCAGGTACTCTATGTAAGGTGCCATCCATGTATCCGCCGCCTGGATCACTAAAGAGGTCTCCTCTGTTTGGATGCTTGGTGCAGATAGTCGCTCAACTGGCCCTATGTTCAGAGTGTCAGCATCCTTCGCACTTGCTAATTTGGCCAAAGCATCACCGTTTGAATTCTGGTCGTGAGGTACTTGCTGAAGGGTGTACTTATCAAAAAGTGCCAATAGGTCCTTTGCTTTATTTAAGTAAGAAACCATTTTTAAACCTCAGGCTTGATATTCTCCAACTACTTGATTGACCACTAGTTGGGAATCACTGTAGATATCAAGCGATTTTATGTGCATGTCTCTGGCTAATCGTAATCCTGCGAGCAGTGCTTCATACTCGGCTTCGTTGTTAGAAGAAGTGAAGTCAAACCTAATTACGTAGTGAAATCGATGCCCTTCAGGCATTATCAAAATCACTCCTGCTCCTGTGTGGTGCTCATTAGAAGAATCATCTGTAAACAACTACCAAGAAGGAATTTGGCTTTGAGACTCGGGCTCTTCAGACCCTTCACGGTGCTCGCTGTCTAGAAGCTTAGTGAGTTCTGCGATGAAATCTGCTAGGGCTTGCCCTTTAATCGTTGCTCGTGGTAAGTAGGAGATTTCAAACAGCCCAAGTTCGACTGCCCATTTAAAAAATCTGCCTGCGGCTTCTGGCTTCTGTAGAACTTGCCGTAGAGGTTGGTTGGTCAAAACTGTGATTGAGAGAGCTTGGAAGTAAGGCCACAACTTCCTGGAAGCTAAGATTAAACAATAGGCTAATTTTTCAATGGGTGGATATCGTAGCTCTGCTCCTATTAGCCTCTTGCTTACATAATAAACAGCCTTCTTCTTCTCTTACTAGGACAACACTAGCAGCATATTCTGTGATCGCCAAGTAGATGAATAAAATTTCTTTATCAACCAGTTTTGATAGAATCGGTGGTTGCGACATAAGCGTCTTCAAACTTGAAAAGCTTGTTCGCATTCCTCCGTCCATTCGAATCTCTTGCTGCCTCTGAGTAGATTAAAAAATGGGACGCACTTGTCCATAGATTTGGAATTAAATCTACTGAGAGCAGCTATTCTTTCGGTTAAAATTTGAAAATCCTTGATCTTTGTTGGTGAATTCATATCGATCAGGGCTTTGACCTTCTCGAGATTAGCCTCAATTCCTCGCGCGTTTACTATAAATGCCAAGAACTTCCCTGATCCTACTCTGAAGGAGCACTTGAGGGGATTCAGCTTCATCTCATATTTGTTCAAGATGTTGAAGCATTCTTGCAAGTCCCATATATGCTCTTCTACCTTCTTCGACTTAACCAGCTTGTCATCAACATATACCTCCATGTTTGTGCCAATCAGTTCCTTAAACATGTGGTTGACCAGTCGCTGGTAAATCGCACCAATGTTTTTCAAATCGAAGGGCATTACTTTGTAACAGTAAAGCCCTGTATCAGTCTGAAAGCTAGTGTGATCCTCATCAGGTGGATGCATAATGATCTGATTATATCCAGAGTATGCATCCATGAATAAGAAAATCTCGTGCCCTGCAGTGGCATCGACTAGTTGGTCGATTATAGGGAGTGGGAAACAATCTTTAGGGTAGGCTTTATTAAGGTCTGTGAAATCCACGCATGTTCGCCATTTTCCATTCGGCTTGGGAACAAGCACGGGATTAGAGACCCATGATGGATAAAACGCTACCCTGATGAATCCATTCTCCTTCAGCTTTTCAACTTCTTCCTTAAGAGCCTTCGATCTATCTTTGTCGAGCAACCTCCTTTTATGTTGTACTGGTGGAAAACTCTTGTCTATGTTCAGGACATGGCTAATGACTGCAGGGTCTATTCCCACCATGTCTTTGTGCGACCAGGCAAAGACTTCCTGGTTTTCCCTAAAATATTCCACCGGTGCTTGCTTCGTTGTTGTCTATAAGTTTTTACTAACTTTCACAACCCTGGTCGGGTTTTCTTCATCAAGTTGGACCTCTTCAAGGTCCTAGATGGCTCCTATCTCTTCATCAAAATTCCCAAAGCGAGGATCTAAATCTCTATCCTCACTTTGGGCAACACCCTATTTGGTGACATCATCATCTGATTGGGCTTGTACATCAGTCGCCATTTGCAACTCTTTTCCGGCAACTTCCCTCGATACACCTTTCTTCGCCTTAGTTATCGAGGCATTGTAACACTCCCTCGCTTCCCGCTAATTTCCTAACATGCATCCTATTCCTGCATCAGTTGGGAATTTCATGGCCAGGTACCATATCGAGGTAACGACTGACAGGTCGACCAAAATTGGCCTCCTAATTATAGCATTATATGCTGAAGGACTATCAACTACTATGAAGGTAGTGAGTAATGTCCTGTTTGCAGGTGCAGTACCTGCTGTAACTAGGAGCCTAATCGACCCAGTTGGGGTGAGCCCTTCGCTGGAAAAACCATAAATGGTTTGGTTGCATGGCTCCAAGTCCTTGACGGATAATTTCATTCTTTCTAGTTAAGACTTGTATAGGATGTTGACTGAGCTTCTTTTGTCAACCAACACCCTCTTAACCATCATATTGGAAATTTGTACGTCAACGACCAACGAATTGTAGTGTGGGAATCGTACGTGTTGGGCATCATCTTCAGAGAAGGTTATCAATTCCTCCTCTGTTTGAGCCTTCTTTGGTGCTCGATCCTCCACACTCATCATCTCGATGTCCTGGTCATGGTGTAGGGTTCAAGCATATCATTCCCTTGCCTTCCCACAGTCCCCTACAAGCTGTGGGCCGCCACAGATAGTGAGTTATGTGCTTGCCACAGGAGCTGGCTGTAAAGATGGCAAGCGTTGGCGTGCAGGCGCTTGCTCGTTGCCACCTTGAGCCTCTCGCCGAGATCCTCCTGCAGCCCACACATATCTCCTTAGATGTCCATGTCTGATCAGGAACTCAATTTCGTCCTTCGACTGGTTGCACTCATTGGTGTCATGTCCATAGTCGTTGTGAAAATGACAAAATTTTGTGGTATCTCTCTTGGAGATATCCTTCCTTATAGGTGCGTGTCGTTTATAAGGAACATTAGAGCTGGTCGCCTTGTAGACCTCTGCTCGACTTTTGACAAGGGCCGTATAGTTCGATCTCGGCTCATATTTATTGCTTTTGGGGCGTTTATTCTCATATGCTGACAGCTCATTGCTCGCCCGTTTTCCACCATTTCTGCCATTTCTGTTCCCGTTGCCCTTGCCGTTGCCATTGGGATTATCCGACCCATTGGCGGCCTTGGTGGGTTCTTCCTTCGGCCCCTTGTATTTCGTGAGTGATTTCCCCTCATTGGAAATTACGTCCTCAAGCTTGATATATCGATCAACTTGATCCAAAAACTTCTGGGTACTCTTTACCCCATTTTCCCTCAGGCTGCTTTAGAGAGAGGAATGGGGCCTAATCCCAGCAGTTAGGGCCATCATCTTGCCTTCGTCGCCCACCATTTTGGCTCCAGCCACTACTCGCATAAAGCGTTGGACATACTCCTTCAAGGGCTCTCCCTCCTTCTGGCATATCTCAACCAACTGGTTGGGTTCAGTGGGGTGTACGCGACCCGCATAGAATTGTCCGTTAAATTCCTTCACGAACATCTCCCAGTATACTATGCTAGCAGGAGGGAACTTAAAGAACCACTCCTGGGCGGTGTCAGACAGTGTTGTGGGGAAGATCCTACAGCGAGCATCGTCTGACACTTCCTGTATATCCATTTGTATCTCAAATTTTTTGACATGAGATACTGGGTCTCCGTACCAATAAAAGTTTGGCAATACATGCATTTTGAATTTACTGGGGGTTTCTACCACAGCAATCCTTTGCACAAATGGAGTGCCCCTCCTCCGATCATACTCTATGTGCGATGTTTGACTCCCAACTAGCCGTTGTACTGCTTGGTTAAGGGCATCAATTTGTGCCTGAACCGCGTCTGGGATCGCTGGGGTGACTGATGCCGGGGGAGCTTACTCATCGTGCCTCTCGCGACAGTCGTTGAGCACGTCCCTCAAATCTTCATCCCTGCGCCTCTGCTCGCTAACTCATAACCAATCAAAGATGTTTTTTTGTCGAGGTTGCCCCCCAGAGTTATGGCTTGTCGGCCTATTTTCTCTAGGTGGGGGGTTTCTATCTCCACCTTTTTCTTCATTCCTCCGACCAGCATTTCCCCTACCAGAATCAACCTCATTATAGTCATGTCCATCTCTAAACTGTGGCCGACTATGGCGTGATCGGCTGTTCATGCTGTTTCTTCCTCGGGCTGGCATCTCCCTAGCGTCAGGAGGAGGCCTGCGCTGGTCGTTGCGTCCCTATGCATTATTATGCCGTGGGGGGGCCCTGACCGCAGAGCCTGACTCGTTGTTCCTTCTGTTGGAAGAGGGACGTTGCCCCCTGATCGGTGGATTTGGCTCTTCATCCCTGGGCGTCTAGGGCTGCGGGGCGGCTGCCCGGCCCTATTTTTCCTCTGGCGCTAGGAATTGCCTCGACCAACTTGAGATGGAGGCTGCTGCTCAGGATCCCGAATTGGGACATCATCCTAAGCCACACCTGGCTGCTTCGGCCTTTGGGGGCTTACTGGTTGACGCGGAGCACTTGGATTGGGAGCCCACTGTGGTGGCGCACTCAGTGGCTGATCTAATTGAGAGGCCGGCACATCTTACCCATGAGCCAACTGAATGGCTACATCAAGAGCGGCCATGGCATCCCTCTGCCGACAGTCCATGTCCGCCTGCCGCTCATTCAGCTCCTGACACTAACGCTTAATCTCTCTCTGCTGCAGCGCCATTGTCTCCGCTGCGTTCTCCTAATTGGCCCTCAGATTGGCCAACTCATCCTGCAAACCCCGAGTGTTGTCCTCAGTGTTTCCGTATCCAACTCCTCCTCTTCAAACTATAAATGTGGTTCATTCTCCGCCATTCGGAGGAGGAGGTTGAGATGATGCAGCGCCAGCCTGTCCAGCTCTCTTAGATGTCTTTGCCATTTGACTTTCTTACAACTTCTTGATCAAACTCTCAATGAAAGCACCAGAATGTTGACCCTCGATTTGGCCAACGACACAGAGTCAGAAATACGACAAGAAATGAGATGATAGTCAAGAATGGAATCAAATGGTAAAGAAATGACACAGACGGTTTATAGTGGTTCGACCCCAATGAATGGTAATGACCTACGTCCACTTAGTGCTATTATTGATGTCGAATCCCAATTTCGTGATCAAAGAACTAGGGTTCTTGAGTTTCACAAGACTTGGGAGAATTACAACTGTTTGGAGGATAATCATACTATACACTCTTTCTGTCAGTATTAAGAAAACAGGTTCAAAACTCCCTTCCTTGAGCCCTCTCATTCATATTTATAGGTTCAAGGGGGTTACATGGCCCAATGGGCCTTAATTATCCATAATCTAAGCGTAGCAAGGCAATAAAGAGGAAATAATAATTGTAATTATTACAAGATTACATATCTTTCAGGAGATAAACTGAAGCATGTGACCAGTCTGGTTGCATCTAATCGTGAGGTTTGATGAAGCAGTAGGGAGCTGGTCGATAGACAAACAATACCTCTTCATAATGACGCTGCCACGTGTCAGCCACATGTGAGAAATTCTTGCCACGTCATTAGCAGCCATTTTTGGGTAAACAGACATATTTACAACTCAAAAAATTCTTTACACAGTCGACCTAAATGAAAAAATTGATCATTTACACAGTGTTCCTCAAAACTACCCCAGCCGTGGCAGCCAGGTAGGCCAAACATGTACGCGCCGCTCCATGCCCTTCAGCTCAAGCTTATTCGATCTTTCCCTTGACCTTACCTACACCATAGAGCACATGTGATCCAACGTTGAGCAAGAAAACTCCACAAACATAGCATACGAAAATTCATTTCTATAAATACATAACTAAACAAACATAACAGGCAATTCACATCAACGAGCTAAGCCGGCCAAGGTGTGTTACAAGGAACCAGGTTCACGGTTCTAACTGAGAAGGTGAATACAACACCCTAGATGGCCATGCCATGGCAGCCTGCATTAAGCATGCTTATTGCCATTTTTGGTCGTTGCCGATCCCGACCTTTGTTGATCCCGACCCTTGCCGATCAACCACAAACACATATACATGACATAACAATTATAGACAGTCAAACTTAATACTAAACATAGATAATCAGGTCATGCCCTGCTCTACGGGCACAAATAGTTTTCTTACCCGAGTCTCGAGTGCAAGCAATTAGGCAAGCAAGCACGACTCCCTAGAACGATCCTCTCTCGAGTCCTTGAGGTAACCTAGTCACAACCCACAAATAACATTCTCGTTATTATTCGATTCCATAATTGAACCCTAGGATCAATCCCATTCTCTCGGGACCTCCAATTCTCCTACACGGGGTGGTGAAATCGTCCCCCGAGCCCCTGGGCCTATGCCCTAAAAATATAAATTAAGGTCCCTAAAAATGACCTCGCTCCATGGCACAGCCATACAGGCGTCGTGGAACCCAGCCAGGGCCAACTGCCCTGGAACATCCAAGCGTGGCATTTCAGAAGAACAACATCGCGACGGCCCTACGTGAACCAAGAAACTTTGATTTTCCACCATTTTTCCTTGAGCCAAAACTCCCAAATCTCGTCCCCAACTTGCATCAAGGTCCCAAATGAGTCTAAAAACCTATACAACACATCATAAGAAACACAAACACCTAAAAAACCAAACATAATCTCTAACACAAATCAAAACCCAACCCTTGGTTTAAAACTCTGCTAAACTTAAACCATGGCAGAAATTCATGGAGAAAGCATGTTCTAAATCATACATAAGTGACGAATTCGACCCCCAATAGACTCCATAAGTAATCCTAGATTAAATTCTTGGATTTCCTAGCCAATTCCTCAAGATCTTCATAAATCTCTCAAGCACACCACGAGGGAAGAGAGAGCCGAGTAGAGAGAGAAGGAAAAGCTGAGAGAGACTACATGTTTTTTGGTCACTTCCTGAAGACTTACCCTGTCTATATTTGGACATAAAAGACAAAAGTGCCCATAGATCATAACCTTATGCTTTAATGCCCTCAAGGGAAAAAAAGTCATTTGTCTCATACCCCATTAATGTTGGGAAACTTATAGAGGATCTTTATTTATTTTCATGTAGATCTAACATTAAAAAAATTAATATGAGATAGCCTAGAACATGTTTCTAAAATTGAACTCAAAGAGAAACAATGAATAGAATACTTACAGTATACACAGCGGAATGAAAGCTTCCTTCCTTCAATTTCTCAAACTCTTGTATCCTCTCTGTCGCTGAGTATTATCAAGAAACTGAACTGATCTTCTATTTTCTTCACAGTCTTCCAATGTATCCTTAGAATTACCTAGACTAGTGTGGGAAATTATCAACACATGAGATAGATATAGAGAGAAGAAGAGAAAATAACATAGAGGCTTAGAAAAGGACTTTTGTTTAGAGAGAATCTAAAACTATCAGAAAAATCTGACTTGTGACATAAACTTATGTTTTGACTTCTCTGTAAGAACTCTTTTTATAGACTCAATTAGGCCATTTAATTTAATTAAAAAATCAATAAAATAATAGCCATTTTAAAGCCCTAGGTCGAAATTATCATGGGCTTTAGGCTCGTGAAATTTTCTATTTGATTATAAGCCCATTGGACTTAAAATCAAGGACTGTATTATTTTCTATTGATCTAATTAATTAAATAATCATTTAAATCATTTATCAAATTAATTATTTATAATTTGAACCTTGATTTAACCTTATTTATTAATTTAGATACCAATGTATCTTAATTAATAAATCTGCCATAATTTATCTTTTCTTCTCTAAATTACATAACTCTGTGAAACTATCCAAAATTGACCTGGTCAACTTTGATAATTCTAATTGATAGTTAAATCAATTAATTGAGACTATTTAGATTATTTTAACCAAGGTACAATGGGGACCATGGGCCTATGAAATCAAGCTCCAATAAATTATCATAAATCTAACAAATAAATTTACTAACTTATTAATTCCTCGTGACTCCACTAAAGACTCGAAATTGCACTCTTGAATTCATAGAATGCTCTATAACAAATATAGATATGCTATTAATTATCCATTGTTACAACCATAATTGTCACTCAATCCTCTATAGACGGTCTACAATGAGATAGGAGTAAAATACCTTTTTACCCCTCATTGTATTTCATCCTTAAAACGCTTAGTTCCTTGTAAATGATATTTCTGTAAACTAATTTAATTACTGAAATGAGATCTCTATCATTTAACACCTTGACCCAAAGTAAAAGGAAACCATTGTTTCACATCTTCATCAGAAGCTATAGATGTTCATATCTATGATTAACACTCCCACTCAATTATACTACTGAGTTCCCAAGATGTAAGTATGGGCTAGTCCGTAGGGTAAGCTGGTAACAAATAAGTCAAAAAACTCAAATAATACAATTAATTAGAATAGAATAGATAATAACGTTATGTTTACTTATCTTTTCAACTGTCAATATCAGTCCTATCAGATGTAACAAATACATCTGATCTTATCTACTTTGCTAATGCTTTGGAGAGAACATAACACTGTAATGTGTAAGCAGATCATATCATAGAATGGCAAGTCAGTGTAAATCCAGTGCACTGACTAATCTTAAGATTAACTTATTTTTAACATGTAATCATATTTATATTCCACTATGATTACGTCACTATAAATAAGATTAGCTATATTCTCGGGATTTAATAGAAGGTTATATTAAACAAATAATCATGAAAATAAAACATGTGAGCAAAGTGATTGAGCAAGTCAAAAAATGATTTCTATTCTTTTATTGATAAATAGATTACAAAGTTAATTAGGGCAGAAAACCCCAACAAACTCCCACTTGCACTAATTGAAACTAATGCCTTAATTCTACTAATCCAATTTCCTTGATATGCTTATCAAATGTAGCTTCTGGTAGTGTCTTTGTAAACGGATCCGCAAGATTGTCTTCAGTTGTAGTCTTCATAACCTTCACATCTCCCCTGGCCACATATTCTCGAATAATGTGATACTTCCTTTCTATATGCTTACTCCTCTTGTGACTTCGAGGTTCTTTCGAGTTGGCTATCGCTCCTGTATTGTCACAAAACAACACAAGTAGTTTATCCATTTCTGGAATAACACCAAGATCAGAATAGAACTTCTTTAGCTAGAATATTTCCTTAGCAGCTTCTAACGCGGCTATGTACTCAGCCTCCATGGTGGAATATGAGATTGCAAACTGCTTTACGCTTCTCCAAATCACAGCTCCACCCCCAATAGTAAACTCCATTCCAGAAGTAGACTTCCTGTCATCGACATCAGTCTGAAAATTTGAATTGGTGTAGCCTACAAGGTTCAGAACACCACCCTTGTAGACTAGCATATAATCCCTAGTCCGTCTCAAATACTTTCGGATATACTTAACTGCTATCCAATGTTCAGGTTCGGGGTTTGACTGATAGCTGCTCACTACTCCCACTGCATAGCAGATATCTGGTCTAGTACACAACATGGTATACATCAGACTTCCAACTACAGATGCGTAAGAAACTTTTCTCATTGCATCTTCCTCTTCAGGAGTCTGGGGAGACTGCTTCTTTGAAAGATGAATTCCATGGTGGGACGGTAGACGCCCTTTCTTGGAATTTGTCATTGAGAAACGTTCAAGCACTTTATCTATGTAAGCTGCTTGAGATAGAGTTAAGAGTCTGTTCTTTCTATCCCTGATGATCTGCATACCTAGAACATAACTTGCTTCAACCATATCCTTCATCTAGAATTGAGTGCTAAGCCAATTCTTCACATCTGATAATTTCTTAACATTGTTTCCAATGAGTAAGATATCGTCTACATAAAGAACCAGGAATACCACTATTTGATTTACCATCAATTGGCAAACACAGGGCTCATCAATATTTTTTTCAAAGCCATAGGTTTTGATTATTTCATCAAACCTAAGATTCCAGGAACGAGAAGATTGCTTAAGTCAATAGATGGACCTATTCAACTTGCAAATTTTCCTTCTTGTCCAGATACTTTAAATCCTTCTGGATGATCCATATAATTGACTTCGTCAAGCTTTCCATTAAGAAAAGACGTCTTGACGTCCATTTGCTAGATCTCATAGTCGAGAGCGGTTGTTATGGATAGGAGGATGCGAATGGATTTGAGCATGGCTACTGGACTAAAAGTTTCCTAATAGTCCACGCCTCCTCTTTGGATATAACCCTTTGCCACCTCGATATTTCCATAAACACTTCGTTTCTTGTTGTAGATCCACTTGCACCCAATGGCCCTAAAGTCACTAGGTGCTTCCACAAGATCCCAGACGGAATTTGAGTACATGGACTCCATTTCCTGTTTCATGGCTTCGAGTCATAGTTCCTTTTTAGGGCGAGCCATTGCCTATTTGAAAGACAATGGATCATCATCACTAGTGTCACCAACAACCATATTTGTTTCACCATCCAAACCATAGCGAACTGGGTTCCTAGAAACACTCCCACTACGACAAGGCTCCGTGACTGTTTGCTCAGGAACAGTGGTACTTTCTTCATTTAAATCGACTTGCGTCGGTTGGACATGAAGAGTGGGAATTTCATCATCAACTTGCATTGATGACGATGGAACCTTGGTTGGAGTCAATTCTTTAACCATCTCCTCTAAAACTACTTTGCTGCGAGGTTTAAAATTCTGGACATAGTAATTTTCTAGAGAAGTAGCATTTGTAGAAGTAAACACTTTCTTTTCTGAATGACAATAGAAAATTCCACCTCAAGTATCTTTAGGATAGCCAACAAACATGTAAACTTCAGTTCGCGGTTCTAGTTTTCCCTCCTTTTTCCTCAGGATGTGTGCGAGACACCCCAAGATTTTATAATGGTGTAAACTAGGTTCACGACCATTCCAACGTTCTAAAGGTATTTTGGGGATTGATTTAGATGACACGACATTGAGAATGTCATTCGCGGTTTCAATTGCATGTCCCTAGAATGAAGTTGGTAGAGTTGAGTAACTAAGCTTGCATCTAACCATTTCAAATAAAGTTCTGTTCCGGCGTTCCGCTACACCATTTTGTTGCGGAGTACTTGGGGTAGTAAGTTGTGATATAATCCCAAGTTCAGTTAAATGATCTTGGAACTGCATATATAAATATTCTCCACCCCTATCAGATCGTAAGATCTTTAACGTTTTACCTAATTGGTTCTGAGCCATTGCTAGGAATTCCTGAAACTTTGAAAATGTTTCTGATTTCCTATGCATTAGGTAAATACATGAGTATCTAGAGTAATCGTCAATGAAAGTGATGAAATACTCAAAACCACCCTTGGCTTGTACATTCAAAGGTCCACAAACATCTGAATGCACAAGACCAAGTGGTTCTTTGGCCCTATCACCCTTTGCAGAGAATGGACGCTTGGTCAATTTTCCTTCTAGACAAGATTCACAGACAGGTAATTCACCTAAGGTGAGTTCCCTCAAAGGTCCGTCCTTTTTTAGTCTTTGAATCCTATCATAGCCAATGTGACCTAGTCTTAAGTGCCAAAAATACATCATATTATCGTTATCGGTCTTTTGACGTTTATTGGTCCTAGGTTTAGCTACTTTGAATAAATCATTGTTAAGAGCGAGGGGTTCGTTAGGTCGTAGAATATAAAGCCCGTTTTCTAAACATGCAATACACAATTGTGATCCATTGAAAGAAATAGATATATTAGAACTTATGAAAGTCATAACAAATCGTTCTAATTGCAACATGGAAACTGAAATTAAATTTCTACTAAAATCCAGAATAAAAAATACATCTTTTAAAATTATAAATTTATTTCTGAACTTCAAACGAGCTCTTCCTCTAGCTTGGATCGCAACGAACACTCCGTTCCCAACTCTAAGCTTTAAGCCGCCTTCGTTCACTTCCTCCCACGATTCAAGAAGCTGTAAAGAGTTACAAACATGGTTAGTAGATCCAGAATCAATACTCCAAATAGAGTTATCATTCTCTAAAACACATGTTTCTAAGATAAATGAACTATAATCATTACCTTTGTTTTTATCTACTAGAAACTTGGGGCAATTCTATTTCCAATGCCCCTTCTCTTTGCAGTGAAAACATTTACCTTTACCTTTCTTGTTTTTCCCCTTAGGCGTCTATGCACTTGGTTGTGCACTCGCCTTTGTAGCCTTTGCAGGCTTGGGTTGTTGTTTTGTCCATCTTTCCTCTTGTTTCCAGCTTTCAAAGACGAAGCTTGGTTAGCTTCAGCCTTAGCTGGATCAGTAGCAGTAGTAGCAGTTGTCTTCTTTTCTCCTCCCTTACTAGATCCACCCCTGATAGACTCAAAAGTCTGAAGCTCATTCATGAACTGCGTCAGACCATAGTTGAGTATATTCAACACATATTTGGTGGTGAATGGAAGGAAAGCTAGAGAAAGACTGTTGAGCATTAAGCCAACTTGAGTTTCCTCATCTATTATGGCTCTGTGCAGTTCAGCTTCCTGAAAGTAGTTTGTCATCTTGATTAGGTGATCACGAACATGTTGAGAAGGTTCCATTCGAGCATTGGCATATTTCTTGGTGGCCTCAAAACGAGTATGCGCTGACTTGGCACCAAACATGTCTTGGAGCTGATCCATGATTTTGTAGGCTGTCTCAAAATTCTCCATATTTGTCCTGAGAATGTCGACCATACTAGTCAACATGTAGTCTCGCGCCTTGTTGTTAGCCGCCTGCCAATGCTCTTACTTGTCCCTCACAGACTTGGTAGCTCCTTTCGGTGGAACTTCCGGGGATTCTTCAGTCATGACGAACTTGGAGTTGTCACCAATCAACACAATGTTGATGTTTTGCTTCTATTTAAGGAATTTTTCTCCATCGAAAGTTGAGAAAGGATGGGAGTAGACACAACCATAACTTAAAACTACAAATTACCAATAAAATAGAAATCAATCACATTTGCTCAATGAAACTTCTATTCACACACATTTCAAGAAATAGCACAGCATATACTAAAAATATGTAAGATATGAGAAAAAATACCAAAAACGATCATATCTCTATTTCTTTAGGTTTTTAACTAATCCATGATATCCTTGTCCAGGTTGGCGAGAGTAAAAAATATCTCTAGTTAAATAAAGTTCAATCTCATTTATTAATGTACACCACTATTAACAACCTATTATTTGATCAAAATAAGAAAATAAAATCTCTTATTTTATGAGCTAGACCCACGGTTTCAATAATCATAGATTTAGTCCTAGTAGTCATCGTAGGGGTGAGTCTAGTAGAATTTGACCTATAATTATCTATCTTTCGAAGTCTAACCTTGTCAAAATAACTAATGAACACCTTCCGTAGGGAGACGAATCAAAGCGCCTCGAGGCCTCATTAAGCTATTAACTATGTTAAACCAACTGTGGAGATCGAATAAAATTCTTAAAATAAGCTCATTATAAAATTAAAAAGAAAATAGTATTTTTATTATTTATTTTTAGAAAATTAATGACTATGGTTTACCCAAAAAAAATTAAATAGATTAAATTTTTTAAAACCAAAGTCCTATAATTTCCTATTAATTCTAAAGTGTCACATTGAAACAATTTCAATTAATTTAGAATTAATTTGTTGCTAATCAATATTTAGGTTTAACTAATATAATGAATCTATACAATTAAGTCCAACTCAGGTAAATGGGCCTTAACAATTGGGCTTGTATGGAGGAGAGCTTGGTCCAGTATGTCGTTCTCACTACAAAGGCCCCCTATCTTCCATACAAGGTCGAAAAGACACGAATTTAAACCTTCGTTTTATTAATTGTTATTAATTGTTTAGGCCAACTATAGTCATGCAAAGCAAATGGGCCTTCGCAAGTGGAATCACCCACAAGAGAGGAATTTAAACTTTACATTTTCTAATGGGCCCAAATAAAACCTATCATTTTATGAATATTTTATTTGGCAAAAATACCACATATCTAACAAACATATGGGCCACTATATGCATCTAAGCCCAATTGCAAAAATACCACATATAGTGTAAACAGACATGTTATTATTGGATGGAATCAATTATTTTACTGTATGAGCAATTCTATGAATTTATGCAAAAATACCACAATTTATTTCATTTGCAAAAATACCACAATTAATTATCAAGAATTTATGAAAAAAAATTCAAATTAATTAAATTTTTTACAAAAATAAGTTAATTTAAATGAAATTTATCAACAATTAACAATAGTTAATTTATAATTTATTTATCAACAATCTACTTGGTTTTAGGTTAATTTGGAATTTATTTTAGTTTAAATAAGATTTATCAATAATTAACCAAAGTTAATTTAAATCCCATTTATCAAAATAATATTTTTTTAATTGGTTGAAAAAAAATGATATTTTTCAAAATTTAACCAATTTTAAATTTTAAAATCAATATCTTAACTATTTTCCAAAATATCTTGTGTTGTTATAACTATTAGCTAATATTTTAACTATTAAAAAATAAAATAAAATATAAATAGTTATAAAAATCCTAAAATATCTAAAAATAGTTAAACAAATTCAAATATCCATAAAAATATCTAACTAACAATATTCAAATTTCAAATAATTTAAATATTAAAAACTATATAATAAAAAGATAGTTATATTTTCAAATAAAGATTTAATAAAAATATCAAGAATTTAAAAGAAAATATCTTAAATATGTGATATCTTAATTCTAATATTTTAATATATATTAAAAGATTTAAAATTAAGTTGTTAGTCTATTTTTAAATTTGAATTTGAATCTTTGTAGAAAATATCTAATTATTTAAATCTCAACGAACAAAAATATCTTATTTTTAAAAAACAATTTAAATACAAAACAAATCTGATATTTTTGGCTTTGATTATAAATAATAAATATCCACAATTTTAATTTTCTTTAATTTAAATTTTTTTTGATGAATAGTACCCGTGGGTACTATTCACTGTGGCTGGTGCGCGTGGGCACGCATGGGGAGCCAGACCAAATTTTTCCAAAAAATTTTTTTAAGCAATTTTTCAAACCAAAAATATTTTCTAATTAATTTTTAACATGTTTTACACAAAATAAAGTATATATAAAATTAATAGCAAAGAAAACACAACAAAATAACCTAGAAATTGCTAATAATCAGATAAAATCAATATGCTTCATATAAACATGAAAACCATCCAATTATTCAAACATATCAAATAATCCAATTTTAAACATGTTCATGCATGAAAATAAAGATTAACCTGGCTCTGAGGCTAGTTGTTGGGAAACTTACACATGATCTTTATTTATTTTAATGTAGATCTAACATTAAACAAATTAATACGAAACATGTTCCTAAAATTGAATTCAAAGAGAAACAATGAATAGAATACTTACAGTATACGCAACGGAATGAAAGCGTCATTCCTTCAGTTTCTCTAACTCTTATATCCTCTCTGTCGTAGAGTATTATCAAGAAACTGAACCGATCTTCCATTTTCTTCACAGTCTTCCAAAGTATCCTTAGAATCACCTAGACTAGTGTGGGAAATTCTCAACACATGAGATAGATATAGAGAGAAGAAGAGAAAATAACAAAGAGGCTAAGAAAAGGACTCGTGTTTAGAGAGAATTTAAAACTATCAGAAAATTTGACTTGTGACTTAAACTTATGTTTTGACTTCTCTCTAAGCACCCATTTTATAGACTCAATTAGGCCATTTAATTTAATTAAAAAATTAATAAAATAATAGTCATTTTAAAGCCCTAGGTCGAAATTATCATGGGCTTTAGGCCTGTGAAATTTCCTATTTGATTATAAGCCCATTGGACTAAAAATCAAGGGCTGTATTATTTTCTATTGATTTAATTAATTAAATAATCATTTAAATCCTTTATCAAATTAATTATTTATAATTAGAACATTGATTTAAACTTATTTATTAATTTAGATACCAATTTATCTTAATTAATAAATCTGCCATAATTTATCTTTTCTTCTCTAAATTACATAACTCTGTGAAACTATCCAAAATTGACCTGGTCAACTTTGATAATTCTAATTGATAGTTAAATCAATTAATTGAGACTATTTAGATTATTTTAACCAAGGTACAATGGGGACCATGGGCCTATGAAATCAAGCTCCAATAAGTAATCATAAATCTAACAAATACATTTACTAACTTATTAATTCCTCGTGACTCCACTAAAGACTCGAAATTGCACTCTTGAATTCATAGAATGCTCTATAACAAATATAGATACGCTATTAATTATCCATTGTTACAACCATAATTGTCACTCAATCCTCTATAGACGGTCTACAATGAGATAGGAGTAAAATACCGTTTTACCCCTCTTTGTATTTGTGGATGCCAAAAATCCACCAAATAAAAGCTCTTTAGTCCCTGGTCGGGACCTAGGGATAAAGGTCACTTATTCATGCTATTGGGCTCGAGCCTGTAGGCCTTGTTGAATACAGGAGATCATCTCCTGAGAAACAACACATTATGAGCCACAAGGTTTGGCCCTGCTAAGCTAAGGGGCCACAATGAATACTGCAAGAGGATAGGTGCACAGGGCCCTCACATAGTGAGGCCCGACGTGCCCGCGCAAGGCTGACATGCTCATTGGTCAAGATGCACTCATACGCGTTGTTGATGCTCATAATCTCATGAAGAGAAAGTATGAGGCCGAGGCAAGGCCCTAAGGCCACCGTCATCTCGAGAAGCCATCGCGCCATCACAACACGAGTCTGGGTTCGTTTCTCGTGGAGTCGATGCCAAGTGGCCCACGTTGGCAAGGCATAGGTGCCAAGGCTCAGTAGCCTCGTGAGGCCCCTCTCGCCCATGCACTCGGCCCCACGGCCTCCCCCCATGGCCTCCTCCTATGGCCTCGCCCATGGCCTCCACCATCGCCTCGGCCCCATGGCTTCCTCCTATAGCCTCGCCCATGGCCTCGCCCGTGGCCTCCTCCATGGCCTCGCCCGTGGCCTCCTCCATGGCCTCGCCCGTGGCCTCCTCCATGGCCTCCTCCATGGCCTTGCCCTTGGCCTTCTCCATGGCCTCGCCCATGGCCTCGCCTCATGTCCTCGCCCATGACCTAGGCCCCATGGTCCCGTGCCCATGGCCTTGGAGGTGAGAATACTCGCAAGGGGCACGGTACACGCATGAATATGGAATGTACCTACAAACCTAAAGAAGTCAGAGTACGGATATAGTACCCCTGCCAGACAAGTAGTGGGAACGCCAGGAGTGGGTATGCAAGGATAAGAGTTATGGTCCGTACGTCTACGACCATAGGTCAGAGCCGACACCACTACCTCCTTCGCCACTACGCCTGCCACCACGCATCAGACATGGATACAGACAAGTAGTGGAGACATCCTCCTGACACCCGCTCCTGTAAGGGGTGTACGACCACAACCTCTGGAGCCACTCCCTTGACACAGTACGTATGTACCACTTGGTCCCCTGGACCACTATGTACCTAAGGCCATTAGAGCCTACTATAAAATGAACTCTAAGACCACCTGAAAGGGGGTTGGAAATTTTACTGTAGCAGAGGTTTGAGTGTGAATGAAAGACTGAATTCTCCATTATTGTTCTATCATTGTTCTTGAGTTATTGTTCAAGTTTTTACAGCTTTCCGATTAGTGATCTTAATTTGATAATTTTTCCAACTTAACTTCGTTGACGAGTTCTCACCGTCAACAGTTTGGCGCCGTCTGTGGGAAGAACAAGCATCAAGCCAGCGTTCTTCCATCATTTCCAGCAAAGAATGATGCTAAGACGTTCAAAACACCTATGGCAAATACAAGATGATGAAGTTCTCCGGGATGAAGTAGAGCAGAGGGCTACCTTGAAAGACCCCCCTCCGCCCATACATGGAGGCAGATCGGAGGAGTCTCTTCCCCCAAGGGAGGAGAAGGAAGCATCATCCCCGACCATTTGGCCCAACGGAGGTCATTTGGAGCCGCCAGTGCATTCACTTCACCGGCCCCCGGTAGCACCATGCTCAGGCCACCAAGACCCAGGTCCATCAACGCACGGGCCAAGCAAGAGTCCCGGGGTACGCTCGGTAAGTTCAAGCTCAAGGACTCACCCCTACAGGGATGAGATTCAAGAGTTACATAAAAAGACTCGAAGGCTGGAAACCTAGATAGAGAACATGCATGAGGTTTTAAACGACCTACTGCGAGGAAAGTCAAGCACACCCCCTCCTGTGCGTAAAGGGAAGGATCATGAAAAAGGGGAAAGCACTGTCCCCGTAGATGATGGGGGAACCCAACTTTCCACCAGTAAAACCCCCCAGACAAAGTACCAGGGGGGACCTAGACCAACAAAAGGTCCCCAGGAGCAAAGGCGGAGGGAAGGTGATGGTCGTAAGAACGAGGCCGAAGTCCCCTCAAAAGAGACACCCCCTGGCCTAAGAAAAGAGCTCCATGGGGAGAGGTTAGAACTAAGAGACGTACCCCCCATGGTTCCATCGAGGGACACAACCAAGGCAAGGGATCAGCCCGAGACCCCGCAAAACTCCTCATGTAAAAAGAGGAGGGGGCTAGACACCAAAATGCGAAGCCCTCAGGGAAAGATCACCACAGAACTTGGGGGGCGCATGGATGACGGAGAATTCGACTGTGATTCACCCTTCACAAGGGAGATTCAGGCTGAACATATGCCCATTGGCTTCAGAGAGCCTCACATGACTCCGTACGAGGGTACTACAGACCCAAAGTATCACTTAGACTCCTTCAATAACTTGATGAGGTTAAGGGGGGTCAACAGCAGAGCAAAGTGTCATTGCTTCATTGTTACGCTTAAAGGAGTGGCGTACAAGTGGTTCAGGAGGTTAAGACCAGGAACAATCAAGTCATGGCAACAATTCTCTGATGAATTTCTTCAGCAACACCATACAGCATGTGACTACATCATGCCAATTACCAGCCTCGCTAACATCAAACAAGGCGAGAATGAAAGTTTGAAGGACTACATCCATAGGTTCGGTATAGAAGCAACAAAGGTGGGAGATTTAACCAAAGCAGAGCTCAAGATGGCTATTACAGCCGGAGTTCGTCCAGGAAGCAAGTTATGGAGTAACATGCTCAAAAGAGAAGTTTCGAATTTGGACGACTTTGAGAGAGAGCACAGAAGTACATACGTGTGGAAGAGGGCCATAAGAACTTCCATGTCGAAGAAAGCGAACCTTCCTCCAGAGGCCATACTACCACTATGTCTGGGGATTCCATATAGAAGGGGGGCATTGCGCTAGAGGGGTCACTGACCAAGTTTGAGATCGAACGAAGACCATCTAGCCATGAAAGTCCCCACCCGAGGGGAGATCACCTCAAAAGCAGATGCCTCCAAAAAGGGTCTCCAAAGCAGACGCTTGAAAAAATGGTCTCCAAAGCAGACGCTGGCAAAAAGGGTCTCATAAGTAGACGCTTGCAAAAAGGGTCTCCAAAGTAGACGCTTGCAAAAAGGGTCTCATAAGTAGACGCCGGCAAAAAGGGTCTCCAAAGTAGACGCATGCAAAAAGGGTCTCAAAGTAGACGCCTCCAAAAAGGGTCTCAAAGAAGACGCTTGCAAAAAGGGTCTCAAAGAAGACGCTTGCAAAAATAGTACTATGCCTAATGACGAGAAGGACGCTTCTCGCACCAAATAATAAGCGCGCGCGATAATATATAAAAGGATAACTAGAACCCAAGGGGTCAATCTATCCTTATAGATACAATCAAGGTGCACCAAAGAGAGACCTACCGAACCCCCTTTCACGGGGTTCCAAAGGACCTCGAGCATGATGAATAACCAAAAAAAAAAAAAAAGGGAGAGAAAAAAGATGGATAATAAAAAGGAAGAGAAGAATCTACAAGAATGCCTAAAGGCCTCCCTATAGACTGGGGGACAAGTATGGATGCCAAAAATCCACCAAATAAAAACTCTTTAGTCCCTGGTCGGGACCTAGGGATAAAGATCACTTATTCATGCTATTGGGCTCGAGCCAGTAGGCCTTGTCGAATACAGGAGATCATCTCCTGAGAAACAACACATTATCAGCCACAAGGTTTGGCCCTGCTAAGCTAAGGGGCCACAATGAATACTGCAAGAGGATAGGTGCACAGGGCCCTCACATAGTGAGGTCCGACGTGCCCGCGCAAGGCTGACATGCTCATGGGTCAAGATGCACTCATACGCGTTGTTGATGCTCATAATCTCATGAAGAGAAAGTATGAGGCCGAGGCCAGGCCCTAAGGCCACCGTTGTCTCGAGAAGCCATCGTGCCATCACAACACGAGTCTGGGTTCGTTTCTCGTGGAGTCGATGCCAAGTGGTCCACGTTGGCAAGGCATAGGTGCCAAGGCTCAGTAGCCTCGTGAGGCCCCTCTCGCCCATGCACTCGGCCCCACGGCCTCACTCCATGGCCTCGCCCATGGCCTCCTCCATGGCCTCCTCCATGGCCTCGGCCCCATGGCCTCCTCCTATGGCCTCAGCCCCATGGCCTCCTCCTATGGCCTCGCCCATGGCCTCCTCCTAAAGCCTCGCCCATGGCCTCCTCATATGGCCTCGCCCATGGCCTCCTCCATGGCCTCGCCCATGGCCTCCTCCATGGCCTCGGCCCCATGGCCTCCTCCTATGGCCTCGGCCCCATGGCCTCCTCCTATGGCCTCGCCCATGGCCTCCTCCTATGGCCTCGTCCCCATGGCTTCCTCCTATGGCCTCCTATTATGGCCTCGCCCATGGCCTCCTCCTATGGCCTCGCCCATGGCCTCCTCCATGGCCTCGGCCCCATGGCCTCCTCCTATGGCCTCGCCCATGGCCTCCTCCATGGCCTCGCCCATGGCCTCCTCCTATGGCCTCGCCCATGGCCTCCTCCTATGGCCTCGCCCATGGCCTCCTCCATGGCCTCGCCCATGGCCTCCTCCATGGCCTCGGCCCCATGGCCTCCTCCTATGGCCTCGGCCCCATGGCCTCCTCCTATGGCCTCGCCCATGGCCTCCTCGTATGGCCTCGCCCATGGCCTCCTTCTATGGCCTCGCCCATGGCCTCCTCCTATGGCCTCGCCCATGGCCTCCTCCTATGGCCTCGCCCATGGCCTCCTCCATGGCCTCGCCCATGGCCTCCTCCTATGGCCTCGCCCATGGCCTCCTCCATGGCCTCGGCCCCATGGCCTCCTCCTATGGCCTCGCCCATGGCCTCCTCCATGGCCTCGGCCCCATGGCCTCCTCCTATGGCCTCGGCCCCATGGCCTCCTCCTATGGCCTCGGCCCCATGGCCTCCTCCTATGGCCTCGCCCATGGCCTCCTCCTATGGCATCGCCCATGGCCTCCTCCATGGCCTCGGCCCCATGGCCTCCTCCTTTGGCCTCGCCCATGGCCTCCTCCATGGCCTCGGCCCCATGGCCTCCTCCTATGGCCTCCTCCATGGCCTCGGCCCCATGGCCTCCTCCTATGGCCTCGGCCCCATGGCCTCCTCCTATGGCCTCGGCCCCATGGCCTCCTCCTATGGCCTCGGCCACATGGCCTCCTCCTATGGCCTCGGCCCCATGGCCTCCTCCTATGGCCTCGCCCATGGCCTCCTCCTATGGCCTCGCCCATGGCCTCCTCCATGGCCTCGGCCCCATGGCCTCCTCCTATGGCCTCGCCCATGGCCTCCTCCCATGGCCTCGCCCATGGCCTCCTCCTATGGCCTCGCCCATGGCCTCCTCCTATGGCCTCGCCCATGGCCTCCTACATGGCCTCGGCCCCATGGCCTCCTCCTATGGCCTTGGCCCCATGGCCTCCTACTATGGCCTCGCCCATGGCCTCCTCCTATGGCCTCGCCCATGGCCTCCACCATGGCCTCGGCCCCATGGCCTCCTCCTATTGCCTCGCCCATGGCCTCCTCCATGGCCTCGCCCGTGGCCTCCTCCATGGCCTTGCCCGTGGCCTCCTCCATAGCCTCGGCCCCATGGCCTCCTCCATGGCCTCGCCCATGGCCTCCTCCATGGCCTCGCCCATGGCCTCGCCCATGACCTAGGCCCCATGGTCCCGTGCCCATGGCCTTGGAGGTGAGAATACTCGCAAGGGGCAAGGTACACGCATGAATATGGAATGTACCTACAAACCTAAAGAAGTCAGAGTACGGATATAGTACCCTTACCAGACAAGTAGTTGGAACGCCAGGAGTGGGTATGCAAGGATAGGAGTTATGGTCCGTACGTCTACGACCATAGGTCAGAGCCGACACCACTACCTCCTGCGCCTCTACGCCTGCCACCACACATCAGACATGGATACAGACAAGTAGTGGAGACATCCTCCTGACACCCGCTCCTGTACGGGGCGTACGACCACAACCTCTGGAGCCACTCCCCTGACACAGTACGTATGTACCACTTGGTCCCCTGGACCACTATGTACCTAAGGCCATTAGAGCCTACTATAAAATGAACTCTAAGACCACCTGAAAGGGGGTTGGAAATTTTACTGTAGCAGAGGTTTGAGTGTGAATGAAAGACTGAATTCTCCATTATTGTTCTATCATTGTTCTTGAGTTATTGTTCAAGTTTTTACAGCTTTCTGATTAGTGATCTTAATTTGATAATTTTTCCAACTTAACTTCGTTGACGAGTTCTCACCGTCAACAGTATTTTATCCTTAAAACACTTAGTTCATTGTAAATGATATTTCAGTAAACTAATTTAATTACTGAAATGAGATCTCTATCATTTAACACCTTGAACCAAAGTAAAAGGAAACCATTGTTTTACATCTTCATCAGAAGCTATAGATGTTCATATCTATGATTAACACTCCCACTCAATTATACTACTGAGTTCCCAAGATGTAAGTAGGGGCTAGTCCTTAGGGTAAGCTAGTAATGAACAAGTCAAAGAATTCAAATAATACAATCAGTTAGAATACTAACCACTCAGAATTGAGATTTAATTGACCTATTGTCAACTATATGATATGACTAGAATAGATAATAATGGTATGTTTACTTATCTTATCAACTGTTAATATGGGTCATGTCCGATGTAACAAATACATCTGATCTTATCTACTTTGCTAATGTTCTGGAAAGAACATAACATTGTAATGTGTAAGTAGATCATATCGTAGATTGGCAAGTCAGTGTAAATCCGATGCACTGACTAATCTTAGGATTAACTTATTTTGAACATATAATCATATTTATAGTCCACTGTGATTACGTCACTATAAATAAGATTAGCTATATGCTCGGGATTTAATAGAAGTTTATATTAAACAAATAATCATGAAAATAAAACATGTGAGCAAAGTGATTGACCAAGTCAAAAAATGATTTCTATTCATTTATTGATAATAAAATGAGATTACAAAGAATTTGGGTTTTAATTAGGGCATAAAACCCCAATAATTAATTCCTAAAGTAGTTCTATAAATCCCCAATTATTCCTGACATACGTAAATAATCGCTGAATAACTACCTATTACCCAATCAACCCCGAATAGACACTATGTTTTGAAAATACCCCTAGGCTCACCCCAAGCTGGGTATCTGACCCCGTTGTGACTTTTCCACTAATTTGCTTCCTAGGGCCGCCTCGGACCACACATCTCAAATATATCTCCACAAGGCCGTGGTCTTACTCAAATCACATACATAACACATAATTACATTTATGCCCTCAACGGGCCAAAAATCACTAATATGCCCTTGTTAACTAGAATAGACCCACATGCACATTCAATACGCCTAAACATGCATATATAGTCATATCATATCATAACCCATGCAATAACATAATGATGCACATATACCATGACTAATCATGTAATAATACAATTAAATCAATTATTGCCATCCGGGCACTTTAATCACGGCACCAAGCCTTATTAGCGAATTTGGGGCATTACACGCCCTGAATAGTCAAAATTGTTACACCGTGTGTTAAAAATAGTGCTTAACTTGTTAAGTGAGTCATTTGGACTTAAAAGTGTAATTAGGGTTAAACGACGGTTTAAGTATCAAAATTTTTGGTCAAAAGTTTGGCTTTTCATTTAGAAGGTTAAATAATTACAAGAGATCCAAAAAATTTCAAATAAATACAAGTTCATCCAAAAATAAACACACACTAAGCCGACCTAAACGTCAAATTTTCAACTGAAGACTCCTATTCCCTAAGATATCTCGACCGTGGCGGCCGAGCAGACTGCGTATGTACACGCAGCCCCCATAGCTATCCAACTCATGGCTGGTCCAGCTTTCCTTTGCGGTTACCTACACCACGTAGCATCCGTGAGCCAAGGCCTAGAAAGAAAACCCAACAATCATACACATAATCAGATAACTCTGTGGAACACATGATCACCTACTTGAAACTATACATTTCTATGTTTCAAGTCTGAGTAATTCTTCTATTTACTTTGGGAGGCGAGCATTCAAGCTCTAATCTTCTCAATTGCCTCATTAGTCCTCTGAACGGCCTGAGGACCTAAGTACTTCCTCTCACCCATCTCATCCCAATGAATGGCCATTCTGCACTTCCTCTAATACAACATTTCATACAGAGCAACTACGATAGTTGCCTGATAACTGTTAGCATAAGTTACCTCAATCAAAGCGAGATACTTACTTCAAGATCCCCCAAAATCCAACACACAGGCCCGCAACATATCCTCTAGTAGTTGAATTGTCATGTTAGACTGTCCAACCATCTGAGGATGATAAGCTGTACTGAATCTCAATTGTGTGCCCATAGCCTTCTGCAGGCTCTCCCAAAACTTAGAGGTGAAGGTGGGGTCCTTGTCGGATACTATCGATCTTAGTGCCCCATGGAGACGCACGATCTCCTTTACATACAGCTCAGTACACTGCTTCACCCTAAATGTTGTTCTAACAGGAAGAAAGTGGGCTGATTTGGTGTACCTATCCATAATCACCCGCACACAATCATGTTGCTCCACTATCCTTGGCAATCCAACTATGAAGTCCATGGTTATATCCTCCCACTTCCACTTTGAAATCCCTAAAGGATGCAGCAACCTTGCTGGCCTTTTGTGTTCAACCTTCACTTGCTGACAAGTTAAGCACTTGGCTACATAATCCACCATGTCCTTATTCATTCCTAGCCACGATCTTGGTACATCATCTTCATACCGGGATGTGTAGAATAAGGAGTGGTATGAGACTCATCCAGAATCTCTCGCTTGATACCAGCATCCACTGGAACACAAATTTGATTTTTATACCTCAACAGATCTACCTCTGAAATAGAAAAGTCTCTAGCCAATCCAGCTAAGATATTCTCCATGTGTTTCCTCAACTGAGGATCCTCCTTCTGTGCTTCTCTGATTCTCTCAAGAAGCGTGGACTAAAGAGTAATGTTGGCTAGCTAAGCAACTACCAGTTCAATTCCAGCTCTTGTCATTTCTTCACCTAGCTTTTCTGATATTTGTCTTGAACTGAACAGTTGCCCTGGACGCCTCAGACTCAATGCGCCGCCCACCACGTTGGCCTTTCTTGGATGGTACAAAATCTAACAATTGTAGTCTTTGACCAACTCCAGCCAATGTCTTTGGTGCATATTCAAATCCTTTTGAGTAAAGAAATACTTCAAACTTTTATGGTTAGTGTATATTTCCCACTTCTCTCCATATAGGTAATGCCTCCATACCTTCAATGTAAATACCACTGCTGCCAGCTCTAGATCATGAGTGGGGAACCTCTGTTCATACTCCTTCAGCTGTCTAGATGCATGGGCTATCACCTTCCCAGCTTGCATCAATACACCACCCAAACCAAGCCTCGAAGCATCATAGTAGACAACAAACTTTTCCTTATATGATGGAAGACTCAGTACCGGAGCGGTGATCAGTCCCCACTTCAACTCCTTGAAGTTGTTCTCACATCTATCTATCTAGACATACTTCGTCTTCTTACGTGTCAACTTAGTCAGTGGTGTTGCTATTCTGAAGAATCCCTCAACGAATCGCCGATAGTATCCTGCTAATCCCAGGAAGCTTCTAACCCGTACTACACTGCTCGGCCTTGGCTACTCTCTCATTGCCTCTATCTTGGTTGGGTCCACCATAATCCCCTCCTTACTCACAATATGGCCTAGAAATGTTATGTGGGGTAACGAGAACTCACATTTACTAAACTTCGTATATAGCCTATGCTCCTTCAGGCGATGTAGTACCAAACAAACATACTGCTTGTGTTCTGTCTTCGATTGGGAGTACACAAGTATATCATCAATGAATACGATTACAAAGTTATCCAAATAATACATGAAGACCCTATTCATCAAATCCATGAAGGTTGTTGGGGCATTGGTTAACCAAAAGGACATAACCAAGAATTCATAGTATCCATACCTCGTACGAAACGCGATCATTGGTATGTCCTATTCCTTAATCCTAAACTGATGGTAGCCAGACCAAATGGTCAATCTCAAAGAACACCATCTTCCCTTGTAACTGATCGAAAAAATCATCAATCCTGGTCAGTGGATACCTATTCTTAATAGTCAACTTATTCAACTCTCAGTAATCGATGCACATTCTTAAGTACCAATCATTCTTCTTGACAAACAGAACTAGAGCACCCCACAGTGAAAAGCTGGGTCTAATGAATCCTAGATCCAATAATTCCTGCAACTGAATCTTCAGCTCCTTTAACCCCGCTGGAGCCATTCTATAAGGTGTCCTCGATACTGGTTCTGCTCATGGTGCAAATTCTATGACAAATTCGATCTCTCGATGTGGTGGCAATCCTAGTAGGTCTATTGGAAATACATCAGAAAACTCACACACCAACCTAGTCTCACCTGGTCCAATCGAAAAAACTTTAGAGGTATCTACTATGTTTGCTAGAAATCCTATGCAACCTTCTTGCAACAGGTCTCTAGTTCTCAATGCAGAGATCATAGGTACTCATGGTCCATTCATTGTCCCTACAAACACAAGGGGTTCCTCTCCTTCTGGCTCAAAAGTTACCATCCTTCGCTTGGAGTCTGTCGTCGCCCCATACTTTACCAACCATTCCATCCCCGAGATCATATAAAAATCATCCATCACCAGTTCAATCATATCCATAGACAACTCCCGATTGTCTATCTCTATTGGTAACACTCTAACCCACCTCCTAGAGACTACCCGTTCCCCAGTTGGTAACAAAGTACTAAATCTCCTAGCATACAGATCACAAAGTCTACAAAAATGGTCTATTACCCTAGTAGATACAAACAAATGAGTATCCTCTAAATCAATAAATGCAGTAAACAAAGAACAAGCACTAGAAATCTGACCTGTCACGGCTAAGGGACTAGCCTTAGCCTCAGTCTAGGTCTAGATGTACACTACACCTGGAATGGGGTTGTTGCTTATCTTTGGTTATTCTTTTCTAGCTTGTGGTAAGTCCTTCCTTAAGTGGCTAACACTCCCACATATGAAACAAGCTCTGACTCTACACTCCCCCAGATGGCATCGCCTGCACTGTAGACATTCTAGGAAATTTCTCCAGTTCTTTCCTCCGCCCCAACGACCTCCTAAGGTACCCCGTGCTCTCCATCTGGACAAGGAGGAACGAAAGAATCCGAGGCCTTTCTTTTCTGTTCACTGGGGCCAATACCTTGGCCAGAACTAGTGAAGGGAGGTACCATCCTCTGAGCATCGTGCCTTGCGGCGCCTTCCTACCCTATATGCTCTTCGACACCCTCAGTAGTAAGAGTTTTTCCACTACCTGAGCATAAGTGGTAGTCTCAGATCCATTATTATCTTAATATCATGGGCTATCATCATAGTCAACCCCCATACAAATCGATCTCTCCTGGCCATATCAGTAGGCACCAAATCTGGTGAAAACTTAGTTAATCGGTAAAAGTTCAGGGCATACTTTGTGACAGTCATTCTATTCTGAGTCAAATTGGTGAATTCATCCACCTTTGCAGCTCGAACTACAACACTGTAATAATTCTCATTAAAGACATCCCTGAATTCACCCTAGGTCATAGTAGTAACATCTCTCCTCTGAGACATCACTTCCCACCAAATGCGAGTGTTATCCCTCAACATATAACTGGCACAAGCCACCCTCTCATTTCCTTCCACCCTCATGAAATTCAGTATAGAAGAGGTCATGTTCATCCACTGCTCTGCTTGTAGTGGGTCTGGACTGCCCTCAAAGTTGGGAGGATGCTGCTTTCTGATCCTCTCATGCAGAGGCTCCCATCTATTCTCCCTCACACTCTGGGCTAGCACTGGTGCCACATCTTGTAGGATCTATAGTCCAACATCCTGAGGAGGAGCCTGCTGTCTCAACTCTCAGATTTCATCTTAAGTTCTTTGAAGTCTAGCTTGCATTTCTGCAAACATATGTTACCAATTCTGTGATGTAGATGGAGGGTCCTGGCTCTAGTTGTTATCTTCAGCTATATTGTCGCGGAATTGATTTGATTGCCAAGCCATAACTTCAATATGCCTGCAATAAATGATGTCGCACATTAGGCACGATGACAACATCCAAAGAAAACTACCTCCTAGTTCAACCAATCAAACACAAATATCAAACCAATACAATGCACACACAACACAATCATATAACAGTCAAAAGGGCCATGCCCTAGCATTATATATACTCATCATGCTCTATTTATATGGATACCCCTAGGCTTACCCTGAGCCAGGTATCTGACCCCGTTATGACTATTCTGCTAATCCACTCCCTAGGACCGCCTCAATTGTTGTACAGACCCTCTCAATTAAGACCATGAACTTGGTGCTTGAAACCCACCCTAACCAACGTAGGCTTCTGTTGTGAATTCTGATAGAAACTTGTAGATTGTCTGATGTATCTAATTAGTTATACATTTGTTGAAATAAATTATTATATGTTATGTTGTGAAGTTTTCTTGTTGGGCATCGACTCACGGGACCTCTATGGTGCAGGTAAGGGCAAGGAAAAGGTCGACCAACCATGAGTTGAAGGGCATGGAGAGGTGTGTATATGTTTGGCTTGCCTGGCCCCACGGCTAGGCTAGTTTTGAGGAAGGCTGGGTAAATGACCGATTTTGTTGCCTATGTCGACTTTATAAAGACTTTTGAGTTGTAAATATGTCTTAAACAACATTTTGGGATTCCATGTAACTTTTCTATAATTTTAATAAATGTTTAAACCTTTTTACGAAAGTTTTATTAAATAAATCTTAATTTTAACTTAATCATACTTTTGTGGCTAAAACCTCGATTAGCAAATTAATTGCACATTTAAAAATCATGTGTTAATGGATCTTGGGTAGAAGGGCGTTATAACTTGGTATCAGAGCATGCCAATTTTTATGGTTCCTGGAGATTGACCGAAAATGTACGCTCATTGCCAGAGAGAAGCTTGACTTAGGCTTGGTTGGTATTAAGTGAAATATTTGTCTAATTGCTTATTTGAATGACCTCATCTACCTGTTAATATAGAGAGCATGTATATTATAGACTTGTGTCTTGGTATGCTTACTGTATACAACTATTGTGTTGTTTGACCCTGCTTGGGAAGTAGTTTCAGATATAATCATCATGCTTGATAGGTTAAGTCATTAACTGTAGACGGATTCAGAAGCTATGTATTCAAAGCAGTTGGACTAGACTAGGCATTGTTAATATCGAGGTTGTGGATGATAGTCAAGGCCAAATCCTTCCATCCGCCCCCTGGGATTGGCAACAGATGTTTGCTGACATGCAAGCCAGATTGCAAACGTTGCTCAGTATGTTTCGAAAAATTTGGCACCAGTTTCGGTTCAACCTGAGGGTTAAAACAAATGGGAATTACTATATGATAGATTCCAGGAGAATTATCCTTCAACTTTCAAGGGAGGCTTGGATTTGTTCAGAGCTAAACAGTGGACGGGCATGATTAGCACCATCCTTGACTATATGGGAGTGGTAGGAGATGATAGAGTAGCTTGTGCCACGTACATGTTGCGAGAGGATGCCTGAACATGGTGGGAAGTGGTAACCCTGACCCGGAATGTTGTTATGATGGGTTGGGAGGAATTTAGACAATTATTCAATGAGAGGTACTACTATGATGCAGTTTGAATTGTGAAGACCAATGAGTTTATGAATTTGGTTCAAGGTAGTAAGACAGTGACAAAGTATGTCAACAAATTTGATAGGTTGGCAAAATTCGCTTTTGATTTTGTACCAACAGATGTGGCCTGGAAGGAATGATTTATTCAAGGACTGAACCCTGGGGTAGCCCAGAGAGTTAGGATCACTCCAGTTCATGAGATTTCTACTTACGCTCAGGCGGTAGGGAGGGCCCTTGCTATAGAGAACCCAGGAGGAGAGATATGGAGCGAGAGTGTCGTAGGGCAGGAAGCTTAGAAAATGGTGCCCCCATTTGCGGGATCATGTAGAGGCGGAGGCCCGAATAACCAGAAAAGGAAGACCCCTGATAGTTCTACTACACTTGATCTTGACAGGAGGGATCATAGTATTCAGGGTGACCGCCATCGCGACAATGAGGTCTGGATGAGTTATCCAGTGTGCCCCAAGTGCAGATGAGGCCATCTGGGAGAACGCCGAGTGAAGTTATGTCTTCCACTAGGAATAGTTGGGCACTTCAAGAGGAATTTCCTGAGATCGAAGATGGGAGAACCAAGGGGTATGGATAGCCCGACTCCGGCTCGGGTGTCTGCCTTATTGCAGTCAGAGCTCGTGGTTAGTGCCTTGGAGACAATAGGTTAGCTTTCTAGTTCTCGTTCCATTATATTGTACTGATTGATTCTGGTGCTACATATCTCCTAGTGAAGAAATAGATATGTGGTGCATACTCTATGGTTATTACGCTATGGGGTTGGAGATTTTGTGCTTTCTAGGGAAAGTTGGCAATTCCCATGAAATGGGTCAGAGTATTATGGGTAGAAGGTTAACAATATTAATTGATTGAGATGGTTATATAAAGATCTTGGTACGATCCTAAGTATGGATTAGTTGCCAAATAAGGGACAACGATGGACTGTAAGAGAGGATGGGGACTACTAAGTTTAAATGGAAGGACCTGGCTGTGTTCACAAGATGCTTAGCCATTGTGGTAGGTGCCCCCAGGAATTATATTATTTAGACCAGAGGGAAATTGGATCGGTTAGTGAGGTTTCAGAAAGGTTTATAAGGATTCGCCAGAATTGCTGTCGCAACTAGGAAATTGAGTGTGCTACGAGATTAGGGCAAGAATAGAACTAGTATCAGAGACATCATAGAGAATGACACTAGCTGAGCAGAAAGAATTAAATGTTCAATCAAATAAGTCTTTTAACTTAAGGGTGATTAGACGGAGCATCTCACCATGGGACATGTCAACGCCATTTGTTAAGGTGAAGGCCAAGTCTGTTAGAATTTGTACCGCATATGGATACCCAAATAAAGTAATTCCCAAGAACACGTGTATATTGCAAGGAATGGAGGATTCATTCATCTGGTTGTAAGGTAGGACAATGCTCTTAAGAATTAACTCTTGATCTGGCTATTACTAGCTGAGGATTAAGGAAAGAGACATTTCAAGAATCGCCAAACATGCCATGTATGATGTGATTGGTTTTCAGTAAAGGCTCTCGAACTGACCAATGCTCTAGTAGCCCACATAAATGCAGCAAGTAGAGAGTATAGGAATGGTGTGGACAAGTCGTATTTGGGTCGATCAAGAATATTTTGGACTACTTCCAGTCAAGAACATAACACAAATAACACTTCTGCTAATACCACTGAAGCTGGAGAAGCGGGGATTACATGTAAGGTTCCAGAAGAGATAAGTTTTGATTTCTCCAGAGTATGTTCAAGTTGATTATTGGGAAATGATGGGATTGCGTATGAGTAAATTAAGATAGAAAGAATAAGGAATTTCCTAAAGGAACACCTCGAGTGTCTGAATCATTGGGAATCGGTAAGGCTCATCGACTTGTAATTGAAGCATCTTCGAGGATAGCCATACCCTTGATTGAAGCATCATAGAAACCTAAAGTTTATTTGAATGGATAGTCATGTGCCAGAATCTCAGAAGTTGAAATGAGGGTTGATTCATACGCAATTTTACTAAATATGCATGTGATTGACTGGTACGGGAGGATAGCGCAAAGGACACTGTCCCTGCTTAAAACATGGAGTTTTAGTGCGATACATTAAGGATTTGGGTGCACCCGTGTAACACCCTACTTCCTTAGAGCCGTTACTAAGTGAGTTAAGAATATGCCATTAGCTTGCTAATCGAGATTTCAGGTTAAAAGTTTAGCTAAACTATAATAAAAGTCATTTAATATAAAAATGTGGTCATCCATTGAGAACGTAAAGAGTTATACATTTGGGATCACAAAATATTGTTTAGAAAATACTTTACATCTCAAAATACATTTAAGGTCGACTTAGGAGACAAATATACCAATACATTACATCTTCCCAAAATAACCCTAGCTGTGGTAGCTAGGTAGGCTGAACATATACCTGTCGTTCCACGCTCTCCGTACTCATGGTTGGTCGACCTTTCCTTTGCCCTTACCTGCACCATAAAGCACCCGTGAGCCGAAGCCCGACAAGAAAACTCAACACAAAACATATATCATATGCATAACAATCCACAGTATATAGAAAAAACAACCAATATGCTAAACACATAGCGACCAACGCCGTCCCAGGTGCTTTACCAAGCTCTGGGATCGTACTAAGAGGGTCTCGCCCTAACAGCCTGCACTCAGCGTGCTCAATGCTGTTCTTGACCCATTTTCGTATTCGGCTTCCTGCCATTCTCAGCCTTAGCCATTCCCAGCGTTCTCCATTCCCTCACAAATATGCATCACATAGCACAATATCAACATATATTTAAACACATACTGAATATAAAAATTGGGGCACAAACCTTCAATACAATCAATAGGGCTATGCCCCGCAACACAAAAAATAGGGCCATGCGCTGCTCTATGGGTACAACAGTTTTCTTACCTGTGTCCCGAGCTATCTGAGCATTGCAATCCCGAGCATAGTCCTCTAACCCGAGCCTCGTTGAAAACCTAGTAACAACACATTGATAGTAACCAACCATCAAGTTCTAAACCAATAAATCACTTTAAGCTATAATTCTAGCCTATAGGTCCTTGGATTCTACCAAACTAGGTAGTAAAATCCTTCTCGAGCCTTAACATTTGAGTTCCCAAGCTAAAAACCTTCAAATAGCCTACATTTCAAATTTGAGTCGCGGCCTAGCCCCTTAAGGGCTGCGACGCGCTCAAGTTAGAATAAAAAATGCCTCTTTGCTAAGGGACATGGGTTGCGGCAATCCAAACCTTGAGTCACGGCGCGCCTACGCTAACACGGGTTTCCAGTCTCTTCGACACACACGGGCCACGATGCCTGAAGAACAGGGCTGTGGCCTGAGCCCCCAAACCCAGAGAACCAACATTCTTTCTGTGTTTTCCTCGAGCCTAAACCCCAATTTCATATCCTAAACACCAATTAAACCCACAATTAAGCTTAGATTCCTTATTCACATACCCTAGACAACACAACAAGTCCATAAACAACCTCGTATACTCAACAAACATCCAAGATTATACCTAGAACCCATTTTCATGCAAGCTTTAAGGCTCTAACAAAATTCAATAGAGTTTAATGAATTCAATGGCTGAAATTCCTTACCTTGGTGATATCTTTACCCTTGCACTAATCCCAACCACAGCCAACTTCCAATTCCTCAAACAACTAAGCCTAGAATCCTCCAATTGATCCAAGCCTTCAAACACCAAGGAAGAGAAAGAGAGAACCGAAGGAGAGAGAGACTTGAGAGCTTCTTCCTTATTCTTCACTTATTTCTAGTATTTTATCAAGCCACTAAGTGTATATCCAACCTTAGCAAAAAGTTTAAAATGCCCTTAAGCTTATCTAAACGCTCAAGTGCAACCAAGGGAAATTTCATCAATTCCCAAGTCCCGCTAATTCCTCAGTGTTCCTATAAATTCCCATTTAATTCTGACATGTCCAAATCATTGCTAAATTACTACCAGTTACTCGGTAATTCCCGAACACATATAACACTCCCAAAATACCCCTAGCTAAACTGCTCTCCAGGACCATCTCGGATCATGCATCACAAATATATCACCACTCACTCATGGTATTAATCACAATATACACAAATATTACATTTATACCCTCAATAGGCTAAAATTACAAATATGTCCCTAATAGCCAGATGGGTCCCACATGCATATTTAATTCACATAAACATGCATTTCTAATCATATAATCATCAAATTCACATATTAACGTAATTAAATCAATTATTGCCCTCTCGGCATGCTAATCAAGGACCTAACCCTTATTAGCAAATTTGGGACGCTACATCCCGTGTGTAGACTGAAAAGGTGATTGCTCTTGTTTCTCGGTGGATAAAGGAATAAGAACATAGATGCTCTACATGTAATTTTAAATTGGTAGTAATGTTAGTTAGCCACGAATAGGATGAGGTAACGACCGAGATTGGTATAGAACCTATGATTGATAATTAATAGATATTCCTTGATGAACTTTGAAATACAGAAGAAGGATCTTGTATGAATGGTTAAGAATCCTACAATTTTAGCATGGATAGGTTAAGATATGAGGATTAGATGAGTGATGCGATAGAAGCTGGTGTCGAAGTAGAGATTCTGGATGAACCTTATACCACCCCTTATGGTTGTTGTATCCAGGAAGTTCGAATGGGCGTTAAGACCTAAACTTTGTATATCAAGAGGCGCACTTCCCAATCCTTTACAAAGTGGGAAATGATAATTGGAAGCCAGAAGGGCTATTATGACGCTAGGGTATTCTAGAGTGACTATGGGGGAATATAGTTAAGGACACCCTCAGATTGCATGTGAGCTGAGTGGATTTGAGAAGTGATAACTTGACATATTAGATTAGCTCACTTTGGTTTGTGTGAGCAAGTTATCGTAGAAGTGATTATGTTGAAGGGAGACCGTACGTCCCCTAGGGACACCGAAGTCGATAGTGTCAGATGGAGACCTTTTAGTTTCCCATGTTCTAAAAAGGGTCATAGAGGGCGATGAGTATAAGATTGGAGTTTGGAATTATTGGTTACCTTCAGACAGACAGATAACCTTAAGGAACGACTCAAACTTTAAGTATTTTACCTCAGATATGTAAGTTTTCAAGACAGTGAGGCCAATACGGTCCTTTGGATAGACTGATATAGTGAGGAATATCAGTCGATGGTCAGCGTGACTCTGAATAAGATATTGTGAGATAGGAAATGAGAAGTACTCATTCTGGGAAATGAAATGAGGAACAAGAAGTATCCTGGTTTAGAATTAGTTCGGAGGACTAATGTAATGCCCTGTTTACCCCAGAACCGTTACTGTGAACGGTGAACCGGAAATTTGACTCGCTACCCGAGTCCTTTGGTTAAAAACGTATTCTAAGTGTTATTAACAGGCTAAGGTGCAAAACCAATAAAAAGGAAAGGATATATTTTATTATATGCATAAAACTGTTAGTGGGCCCACAAGAACATTTACAAGTTATTTACAACTCAAAATGGTCATTATTGTTTCAAAATTCCAAACCCGCCGACCTAAGCGGCAAATATAGGGTAAACCCCCTAGTTCCCCTGAGAACTCCTTGGTCGTGGTGGTCAAGCGGCCGCATATGTACACATCACCACCTAAGCTCTCCACTCAAGGCTGGGTGAGCTTTTCTTTCCCTTTACCTGCAACACATAGCACCCATGAGCCAAAGCCCAGCAAGAAAACACAGTATTGTATATAAACATTGTCAAAGGATTATCATTATAATCACACAATGCTTATTGCTCTTAAAAAGATAAGTGAATATCACTTGAGGTTCTGGAAAACCATACTGAGTGACTGACAAGCAAGTCACTAATTTAAACAAAAGAGTGGTTGTTGGGTAAGCCACTAGCCTTAAACAGATGAGAGACTGATAGGTAAGTCTCTAACTTAACAAATGAGTGACTGATGGGTAAGTCACACAAGAACTTATAATATTCATCGAACTTGAGGTCGGTCCGACATTAATGCTCTTTGAGTCATCTAATGCAGATATAGATTAGATCTAATATTTATTAGCTTGCATTGGACACGCTAAAGCTGTCCTGACTAATGAGTCAGTACTATGTGACCAGTGCCTAGTACCACTGCCGAACCTGACTAATGAGTCACAACTTCACAGTTGATACTGACACCTTTGCCAATTCTGACTAATGAGTCAGTGCCATACACAAGTGAACAAGATTTGCTAAGCATTCGATAATCAATCCATGTCCACATTTACACAATCAACATGCCTCAAGAATAATCATGCATGTCACATATGGGGTGCAGTTTTCTTACCTCTGATTCGAGCTAGAAATAATAATAAGAACGACTCCTGAGAACGATCGACCTTTGCTTCCTTAGCGGTTACCTAATCACAATCAATTATAACCTCCATTAATGAAAATCAACATGGATAGGGTCTTAACCTAAGCACCACTCTCGGGACCTCGAAACATGCCCACACAGTGAGTAGATTCGATCCCGGGCCTTAAGGATTGAAACCCCAAGTCAAAAACCCTTAAAAACACTAAAAATGGGACTTTGAAGGAATAGGGTAGCGCTACAACGCTGACCCCTAGCACCCCAGCGCTATTCTCAGAACCTCCAACACGCCCAATTGCCCCCTGAGTAGCGCTGTAGCGCCCTAGGGTGGGCGCTATAGCGCTTCCTCCAGACCAGAATCCCCCTGAAACGACCTTCTTCATCTCCTTCGATTCCAACCTGATTTCAAAGCTTCCAAATCCCATTTTTGATGACAAATGAACCCAAAAACCATCCCAAAATACCCCAAACATCCCAACCATAGGAACCCTAGCCAAAACTCCCAACAAAACCAAGATCTCAACCTAGAAATCACAGCTGCAAAACAGAACTAAAACAGAGCAAACCAGGGAATTCTATGGTTAGAAACTTACCCAAAGCTCAGCTTATGATGCTCTTCAATGGAGGAACACACTCCCAAACTTCCAAGGCTTGCTTCCCAAGCTTGAATCCTCAAGAATGGTTCAAAAATCTCAAAGAAAGCGAAGGAGAAAGAAGATATGGGAAGGCTTAGAAACTTACTATGTTTTTCTCATCTTTCACAGCCTAAAATGGCTTATATCTATCCTAGGGGTGAAATGACCATTTTACCCCTAGGTCAATTTAAAGTTTCTAAAAGCTCCCAAAGGCATATTTGGTATTTTCCACCTATCTCGTTAATCAAAATTAACGCTCTCCAATTCCCCTATTCTCGATAATCTCAAACACCAATAATTCATATCTCGTTACCCTTTAACTCCCGGTAACGCTCTAATCATTGAAATCACCCTGAGACTCATCCCGAGCCCCAAACTTAAACCTGTTGTGACTGGACCGCTAATCAATATTCCAAGATCGTCTCATGCCGAATAACTCGAACAAACCCACATTATAATGTGGTCTCAACAACATGTTACCAACATGCATACAAATATACAATTATACCCTCAACGGGCCAAATTATCGTCACACCCCTATTAATTAAAAATGCGGTCCCACATGCATGCATTTAACATCATATTATAATATAATTCACATATACATGCATAATATCATTTAATGGCATAATTAAGCAAATATGGCCCTCCTGGCCTACTAATCCTGCCATTAAAACACACCGCAGAATTCGGGGCATTACAACTAATGAAGTTAATAAGGATTGTTAGGGCAGGGGTGTTTGCTTTTTTGAAACGACATAAGAGTTTGCAAATTTAAATATGGGATCGTGGAGTTCCAGGATTGGAGACTGTGTATTTTTTGGAGTATTATTGACTACCTGAAAAAGATAGTTCAGAAAAGAAAGAGGAGTTTTGACTCTAGATTTGATATATTTGTGAGATCCTAATAAGGACTAGGCTAGGGGCCTATAAATTAACCTTACCCCAGCATGGGTAGAGGCTCATAAGGTGTTGCTAGAGCAAATGTTAAGGAAAGAGGTGTCGAGTACGACCCCTGATTAGGTGAAGAGACCCTGGAAATTCAGTGAAACTTATTATGTAAGGAAAAGCAAGTGGAAATTCTGGATAAAAGAGATAAAGTCATACAGAATAAGACTATCGTTCTTGTGAAGGTGTTATAAAGAAATAGCAAGGTAAAGGACCTGACTCTGGAGTTATAGTTAGGTTTGCAAAATTAGTATCCTGAGATGTTTGAATAAATTTTGAGGACGAAAATTCAATAATGAGGGGATAGTTGTAACGTCCAGAATTTGCTATTAAGGCTGAGTGCCTTGATTATTGTGCCAGGAGAGCATAATTGGAATTATATGTATGATTAATGGAATATACGTGTGATTTTGTGGTATAATGGTTTATATGGTCATGTGAATAGTTATGCATGTTTTTGTGTATTAAATATTCGTGAGGGCCAATTTTTGTAAATTGGTGTATATTTGTAATTTTGACCTGTTGAGGGTATATTTGAATTATGTACATGCTATGAGTGAGACCCTAGTTTTATGGCGATATATTTGAGATTTTTTCTCCGAGGCGATCCTAGTGGACAGATTAGCGGAATAGTCACAACGGGGTCAGATACTCAGCTCGGGGTGAGCCTAGGGGTACTTTTTGGAGTTAGTGCGTGTTCGAGATTTAACGGGTAACGAGTAGCTATTTGGTGATTAATTGGGTATGTTGGGATTGATTGGGAAGGTATAGGACTTATTTGAGGATTAGCAGGAAATGTGGTTAATGAACGTTTTGCTCTTGAGGGAATTGAAGGGAAGACACTTAGGGTTAGGGGAATTATGGTCTTTTGCTGGCATTTAGTTAGTCTTAGTAAGGCTAGAAGCTTGGGGAAGTAATCAGAAGGATACAGTAAGCCTCTCTTCTCTCTCTCTCTTTCTCGTTTTCTCTTTCTCTCTCTTTTAGTTGGGGTTTGCCTGAGTTTTTTAGGGTGTGATTGTAGGCTGGAGGTTAAGATTGGTGTAGGAGTAGCTCAGGGGTCATGATCCTTGTTAAGGTAAACTTTAATTCTGTGTTGATTAGCTTTGATTTGGTCATTAGAGTGTTCTAGAGTTTTGAACTTAAGGGATGGAATTTTAAGTTATGCTGAGGTTTTAGCTTAGTTTTTGATGCTTATAAGCTGGTTATACTTTGTTGTTATAAGGTTGAGATGTAACTTTGAGTTTGGTGTGTGAATTGGTGATTTTTGCTTTAGAAAATGTTGGGAAATTATGGGTTCTGGAGCTCGAGCCACGACCCTATTTTTCAGGCTTCGAAACCCACATGAATACAGCAGGCCTTAGGGGTCTCTAAAACTATCCAGGTGTCGCGACGCAGGTTAAGGCGCCCCGCAGCCCATGTCCCCTAGGTGAGAGCCTTGAGCTCGCTGACTTGAGGAGGGTTGCGACACCCAGAGGAGGGTCACGGATCAAATGAAAAATGGTGGCCAATTAGGGGTTTTGGGCTTGGGAACTCAAACTCAGGCTCTTGGGAAGGATCCTACTAACGTGTTTAGTAGAATTTTTGATCCTAGAGGCTAGTATATTGTTGCAAAGGCTTTTAATTGTTTTATATTGTGATGGCTATTTATTATTACGTTGTGACTGGGTTTTACCGCTAAGGCTCGGAGTTAGGGATCATGCTCAAGATCGCCTGGTGTTGTCATCTCTAGACTCAAGCTAAGAAACTGTCTGTGCTTGTAGAGCAGGGCATGACTCGACTATCTGTGTTATATTGTGCTTAGTGTTATGTGGACTTGTTTGTAACTATTACGTCATACATGTGTTTGTGATGGATAGGCAATGGCCGGGAGCAACAAAGGTTGGGATTGGCATTAACCATGTAGAATGCAGGCCGCCAGGGCGAGACCCTTTAAAGGTGTTGTACACACCCGCTTGGTTAAGACTGTGAACTTGGTGCCTGGTAACACACCTTGATCGGCGTAGGTCACTGTTGTGAATTCTGATAGAAACTTGTTGCAAAGGCTTTTAATTGTTTTATATTGTGATGGCTATTTATTATTACGTTGTGACTGGGTTTTACTGCTAAGGCTCGGGGTTAGGGATCATGCTCAAGATCGCCTGGTGTTGTCATCTCTAGACTCAAGCTAAGAAACTGTTTGTGCTAGTAGATCAGGGCATGACTTGACTATCTGTGTTATATTGTGCTTAGTGTTATGTGGACTTGTTTGTAACTATTACGTCATACATGTGTTTGTGATGGATAGGCAAAGGCCGGGAGCAACAAAGGTTGGGATTGGCATTAAGCATGTAGAATGCAGGCCGCCAGGGCGAGACCCTTTAAAGGTGTTGTACACACCTGCTTGGTTAAGACTGTGAACTTGGTGCCTGGTAACACACCTTGATCGGCGTAGGTCACTATTGTGAATTCTGATAGAAACTTGTAAATCGTCTATTGTATCTGATTATTTATACATTTGTTGAAATAAATTATTATATGTTGTGCTGTGAAGTTTTCTTGTTGGGCCTCGACTCACGGGTGCTCTATGGGGCAAGTAAGGGCAAGGAAGTGGTCGATCAACCATGAGTTGGAGGGCATGGAGTGGTGCATACATGCTTGGCCTGCCTGGAAGCCACAACTGGGGTAGTTTTGAGGAACGCAGTGTAAATGATCAATTTTTGTCTTAAACAACATTTTGGGATCCCATGTAACTTTTCTATAATTTTAATAAATGTTTAAACCTTTTTACAAAAATTTTATTAAATGAATCTTTATTTTAACTTAATCACACTTTTGGGGCTAAAGCCTCAAATAGCGAGTTAATTGCACATTTAAAAAACATGTGGCAACAACTCTAAGATAGTAGGGTGTTAGAATAACCTTATTCTTTAATGCCCCCAAGGGCAAAAACGTCATTTGTCTCATAACCCTTTAATTCCTCAAGTATACCTATAAATCCCTAATTAATCCCAACATACCCAAATAACCGCTAAATAACTACCCGTTAACCAATAACCCCAAATACACACTACGTTCTGAAAATACCCATAGGCTCACCCCGAGCCGGGTATCTGACCCTGTTGTGACTATTTCGCTAATTCGCTCCCTAGGACCGCCTCGGACCACACATCTCAAATATATCTCCACAAGAGTGTGGTCTTACTCAAATCACATACATAACACATAATTACATTTATGCCCCCAACGGGACAAAATTTACAAATATCCCCTTGTTAACCAGAACGGGGCCACATGCACATTTAATACGCCTAAACATGCATATCTAGTCATATCATATCATAACCCACGCAATGACATAATGATGCACATATACCACGATTAATCACCTAATAATACAATTAAATCAATTATTTCCCTTCCGACATGCTAATCAAGGAACCAAGCCTTATTAGTGAATTTGGGGCATTACACGCCCTGAATAGTCAGAACCGTTACACCATGTGTTAAAGATAGTTCTTAACTTATTAAGCGAGCCATTTGGACTTAAAAGTGTAATTAGGGTTAAATGACGGTTTAAGTATCAAAATTTTTGGTCAAAAGTTGGACTTTTCATTTAAAAGGTTAAGTAATTACAAGGGATCCCAAAAGTTTCAAATATATATAAGTTCATCCAAAAATAAATATAGACTTAGTCGACCTAAGCGGAAAATTTTAAACTAATGACCCCTGTTCCCCAAAATATCTCGACCTTGGCGGCTGAGCAGGCTGAGTATGTACACGCCGCCCCCATAGCTCTCCAACTCATGGCTGGTCCAGCTTTCCTTTGCCCTTACTTGAACCACGAAGAACCCGTGAGCTAAGACCCAGCATGAAAACCAAACAATCATACATATAATTAGATAACATTATCATATATTGCGTACTCTATAACCACATCCTACTCATGTAGACTTTCCAGCAATATATTTTCCAAACATTATACGACTCATGCCGAGTGGATGGACATTCCATCTTCATAATGGCTCCGCCACTATGGCGGATACTGTATCCGCATTTTGGCCACGCCACTATGGCGTACATTACACATGTAATGCCATTAACCGTCTCCCGACCAAGCAATCAATACCAACAAATATAACAGCAAAAATTCAAACACCTTTGAGAATCTGTCCCGAGCCTTTATGTTTCAGCTCCCATACTCAAAAAACCTATTTCTTATATATCTTTAATTTGAGTTGCGGCGCCCCTCATAAGCACCACTGTAATGACCCAACTATTTATGAAACTTAGGTCATTAAACCCACTAGACATAAGCACAACTTTCAAAAGAACATACATAAGAAAATTCATAACTTTATTGAAAACTTTAAAGAAACAATATTTGTAATACATAAATGAGCTCATTGTTTTAAAATAAAACATAACTTTAAATAAAATTGTTTACAAAGCTACATGCGGAAAAATACATAAAAACATAATTTTAAAGAGACTAAAAAAGAACGTTGTCCTCGAATCGACACGCAGCCCATCCACTCCATTCACCTCCATACACACACCATGCTTCCAAGAATCCTTCTGCCTCTGCATCCATTTTCCTGCATCATACTAAAAGAAAAGGAGTGAGCCTAATGCCCAGCAAGGAAAAACTACTAACAACATAAACAAACTCATAAAATCATATCATAACATATGCTATAAACATATCATAACATATACTAAAAACATATCATAACATATACAATATAAGACTATACTAATAATGACCATTATGACATGTGATAAAACATCTATGTCCCCTGTCTAATATTTGATGTAGGTTAGATCACATGTAGTGTATGATAACCCATCTACGTCCCCTGTCTAATATTTGAGGTAGGGTAAATCATAACATAACATATAAAAATATAAACTTATCATAACATATTAAACATAACATAACTTAAAAACATAACATATCATACAAACATACAGGATCTAGCCTATTTTCCTTACCAAAATACCGGGATGATGAGAACAAGGTCAGGATTTTGGAACACTCCTAAAAACCATTAATAGAGAGGTAAGTTTTCTAAAAGAAAGAGATGAAGAGGAATGAACTAAACCATCGAGAAGATACTTACCAACAAGAAATCTCAAGTTCGAAGAACTTAGATGCCTAACCAAGAATAGAGAAGATTGGGTTAGGAATTGAGTAGAGAAAAACTATAAGAACTAATGAAACAATACAGAAAAGGAACTAAGAATAGGAATACCTTTGAAATTGCTATGACCGAACTACACCTCGAAACCGAAATACACTCTATGAACCTTACTTCCCAAGTGTCTAATAAGCTTAGAATGATAAAGCTTATAACCCCAACCCAAGTGTTTATCACTCTATAGTCTCACTAGCACCTAGAAGGCTCTGATCAATGCTTGAAGAATGAATGAAAAGGCTTGGTGCTAGGTCCTATTTATAGAGTTATAGGAATAAAAATCTTCTTTTTGGCTTTGAATAAAATTAATGAATTTAATTGAAAATATTTGAATATTCTTCAGCCAAAGGCTTAGGACTTGGTCAAATTGTTCAGAGAGGTTTAAGGAGTCAAAGCTTGATTTTTAAAAACAAAAATAATCAAAACAAATAGAATCCTAACTTCTCACTCCCTAAATCTCGTAACTCTAAACTAACCTACAGTAAAATCAACATATCTGGAGCTGTATGACTCTGATTTAGAATATCTTTATACCAATAGAAAGCTAATTAAATTATCTACAACGTTTTAGAAATACTATTTTTCGAAATTCATAAAATAACTAGGTCAAAAATAGGTCGGAAGTTATAGTTCCCTAAAGTTACGAAAAAAAAATCTATTTAATTATCTAAATAACAACCTAATCTACAAATAAATAAAATTGTGATAAATATCATGCTCCTAACAGAAGACTAAGTCTTATATTTCCCTTATTTTATCATTAAAATAATAATTCCTTAATAATAATGCATATGACAAGTGTCATAATCCTATTGGCTCTATCTAAACCTTAGGAATAACTATGCTCATGACAAGTGTCATATTCTTATTGGCTCTATCTAAACCTTAAATTATAATAATCATCATATTAATAACCAGCAATATTAATCAAAACTTATGTTATAATTAATATTCTTAAACTATAGGTTAAACTTATAAAATCAATAACTATTGCTAGGAGTTTCCAACTAAATCCCGGCTTGAACCAAAATCCACAGTAATAAACATACTATAACTACTACTAACTATTACTACTACTATCTAACTAGCTTAGTAAAGTTCTTGAACTGTACAATCACATCCCTCCTCAAGTCAGAGAGCCCGAGCCTCATTTTTCCTAGAAACGGGCTGGATGTAGCCCACCAAGTGCTGCGGCGCCATGGCGATTCAAGGATCTACCCTGGCCTCTGAGTTCATGAGGGTCGCGACGTGCCACTGCGAACTCAGAAAAACTGTAATTTTCAGAAATCGCAAGTCTCCCAAATCCTCCCCAAACAACAATCAAACCTATACCCGAGTGCCAGAACATCACAAGTACACTATAGGCATAAAAACCCAGCCTTAAACATAACAAGCCATCCAGCAAATACACCATTCAAGCCTTGAGTTCTAAAACCCACGAATATTCTTGAATCCAATTAGAAATCAACAAAAACAGGGTTTAAAGCTTACCTCTATTGAGTGATTATGGTTCCATGCTGCACCAACCCAACCTATGCTCTTCCAATCCTCAAATTCAAGCAAACTCCTCCAAGAATACAAAGACCCCCAAGCTCTTCAAGAGGGAAAAGGGAGATACATGAGAGAGAGTGAGTTCAGCTGCTGAGGTGCTTTGTTCTTTTTTTTTTTTTTTTTGGTTTCCTTCTGCTGAAGCAAACTAGTGACTAAGTCACTCTTCGGAATGAAAGAACTAAAATCCCTCTACCCATTCCCTTGCTCTTTAATGCCCTCAAGTGCAATTTAGTGTTTTGCCACATTTCCTGCTAAACCTCAAATTCCATCTAAAATCCCTAATTAATCCCGTTAGTCTTCCAAACACTAGTATTTCCACCCAAATTTAACCCATACTCTAACATCCCTGGTAACTCACCAAATTACTAAAATAACCCTATGCTCACCATGAGCCAGGTATTAATCCTTGATTTGACTTTTCCGCCAAATTTCTCACTAGGATCGTCTCATGCCACATATCTTGAATATATCCACATAATAATGTGGTTCCACCCTCAAAGCACTTATAATTTACATTTATACCCTCAACGGGTCAAAATTACAGAAATGCCCTTTTTAATAGAAACGGGTCTATAAGCACATTTAATACACTTAAACATGCATAAATAGTCATATTATCATACAACTCATATATTTCACATAATCTCACATATATTTAATTAAATTCCCATAATAATCCATTTATGCCCTCCCAACACGCTAATCAAGGAACTAAGCCTTATTAGCAAATTTGGGAGGTTACAACTATCCCATCCTACTGAAAATTTCATTCTCAAAATTTACCTGAAAAACTTGGGATACTGATCCCGCATGTATGATTCTATTTCCAAGGTCGACTTCTCGACCTTGTTTTTCCTCCATAACACTTTAACCAAGGGTATAGTCTTGTTCCTCAAGAATGTATGCTTTCCTTCTAAAATCTGTATTGGACGCTCCTCATAGGACAAGTCTTTCTGTAGCTCTAGATCTTTACAACTCAATACATGAGTTACATCTGATACATACCTCTGGAGCATCGATATATGAAACACATTGTGAACTCCCAACAATGTCGGTGGTAAAGTCAACCTGTAGGCTACCTGACCAAATGGTCCTACGAATCTTAGGCTAAAATTTCCCTTCTTCCAAAACCTTTTTATCCTTTTCAGTGGCGAAAATCTAAGGAAGACATAGTCTCCTACTTAGAATTCCACTTCCCTGCGCCTTTAATTTTAATAACTTTTCTGTCTACTCTGTAATGAAAGCATCCGAGCTTTAATATTTTCTATGGCCTCATTGGTCCTTTGAATTGCTTTAGCACCCAACTATTTCCTTTCACCCATCTCGTCCCTGTGAATGGGTGACTTGCACCTCCTACCATACAACATCTCGTAAGGAGCCACTCCAATGGTAAACAAATAGATGTTAATGTAGGAAAATTCTATCAGAGGAAAATACTTACTCTAAGACCCTTCAAATTCCAGAACGCATTCCCAAAGCATGTCTTCCAGTATTTGAATTGTCCTCTCCGACTGACCATCTATATGAGGATGGTAAGCTGTATTGAATTTCAACTGGGTTCCAATAGCCTTTTTGCAGACTTCCCCAAAACATGGAATTAAAGATGGGGTCTCGATCTGACACGATAGACCTAGGAGACCAATGGAAATATACTATTTCGTTCACATAAAGATAAGCATACTAATCCAATGCATAGTTCGTCCTTATTGGCAAGAAGTGGGCTGATTTGGTATACCGATCCATAATCACCCACATTGAATCATGCTGACCTACTGCCTTGGGTAACCCAACTATGAAGTCCATAGTGACGTTCTCCCATTTCCATTCAGGGATACCCAAAGTATGTAATAATCATGCTGGTCCATGATGTTCAGCCTTGAATTGCTAACATGTCAAGCACTTAGCCACATACTCAGTCACATCTTTCTTCATTCCACACCACCAATATAAGGTTTTCAGATATTGGTACATCTTCGTGGTGCCTAGATGTAATGAATACGGTGTCGTGTGAGATTCATCTAGAATCTCTCGTCTGATACCAGAGTCCATTGGAACACAAATCCACTCCTTGTATCTCAACATACCCATCTCTGAAACCGCATTGTCCTTAGCCACTCCAGCTAGGACGTCACCTCTGTTCCTCATCAACTGAGGATAACTTAACTGACCTTCCTTTATTCTCTTCAAAATAGTGGACTGCAGGGTGACGTTGGCTAATCGACCCACCACAAACTCAACCCCTTGTCTAGTCATATCTTTTGCTTACTCTTTCGATATCTGCTTCTGACTGAATAACTGTCCTAGACCCCTCCAGCTCAGGCATCTGCCACCACATTAGCTTTCCGTGTGTGGTAATGAATCTCACAATCATAATCTTTAACCAACTCCAGCTAACGCCTCTGTCTCATGTTTAGATCTTTTTAGGTAAAGAAATACTTTAAGCTCTTGTGGTCAGTGTATATTTCACTCTTCTCCCCATAAAGGTAGGGCCACCATATCTTTAGTGCAAAACCCACTGCTGTTAACTCCAAATAATGCGTAGGGTATCACTATTCATATTCTTTCAACTGTCTGCATAAGGACACAACCTAACCCCTGCCTTAATGCATCATAGTAAACCATAAACTTCTCCTAATATGATTTAGGACTCAGTACTGGAGCTATAATCAATTGTCACTTTAACTCCTAGAAGTTGTTCTCACATTTGTTTGATTATACAAATCTCTGATTCTACCGTATCAATTCTGTTAGTGGTGTAGAAATCCTTGAGAACCTTTCCACAAAGCATCGATAGTATCAGGCAAATCTAAGGAAGCTCCTGATCTCTGAGGCACTTCTGGGTCTTGGCCAATCTCTCACTCCTCAATCTTAGCTGGATTAACTTTAATTCCATCCCTGCTAACAATGGGACCAAGGAAGGTCACCTCAGGTAACCAGAACTCACACTTCTTTAACTTAAAAATACAACATGTGCTCCCTCAACCTCTAAAGTACCAATCAGAGATGTTACTAAATTTTTGCCTGTGTTTGAGAGTATCTAGAATATCTTCGATGATGAAAATCACAAACTTGTCAAGGTAGTCATTGAAAACCTTATTCATCAGATCCATAAAACCTGTCGGGGCATTGGTTAGTCCAAACGATATGTCAAGAAACTCATAATGTCCGCAAAAGGCTGTCTTTGATCCTTTGCTGGTGATAAACCATATCGAAGATTGATCTTTGAGAATACTGTCATACCCTGCAACTAATCAAACATGACATCAATCCTTGCAGCGGGTACTTGTTCTTGATAGCCTGCTTGTTCAATTCTCTGTAATCGATACACATCCTCAATGTCCCATCTTCCTTGTAATGTCCAAAATTCATTATTAAGGTTAAGTGCCTTGATTACTGTGCCTGGAGAGCATAATTAGATTTACACATGTGAAATAAATAGAATAAATGTGTGACTACGTGGAATACATGATTTATATGGTGATATGAATATATGTGCATGTTTATGTGTATTAAATATGCATGTGGGACCAATCTTGTTAATAAGGGAATATTTGTAACTTTAACCCATTGAGGGTATAAATGTGATTTTATGTGTTAAATGGTTGAGACCACATTATTATGTGAATATATTTGAGATGCATGGTTCGAGGCGATTCTAGTGAGCGGATTAGTGGAATACTCACAACGGGGTCAAATACAATGCCCGGGGTGAGCCTATGGGTATTTTGGGAAATATAATGAGTACATCGGATCTATCGAGTAACGGGTAGTTATTTGGTGATTAGTTGAGTATGTTGGGATTGATTGGGAATTTATAAGACAATTTGAGTATTAGCGAGAAATGTGGCTAATGACCGTTTTGCCCTTGGGGCCATCAAGGAACAAGTTATGCAAAACGGGCATTTTGGTCTTATGTCAAGAGTTGACTTGACCTTAGGCACTAGTAGCCTATAGAAACTTAAGGAAACAAGTTCAGAACAACACACTCAACCTTCCTTTTTCACTCTCTCGTTTCTTTCCTCACTTCAGGGTGCTTGGAAGATATTTGGATTTTTGAGGTAAAGCTTTGAAATTTTGAGCTGAGAATTGGAGCTAGGGTTGAAGTCAAGGCAGGTTGAGGATTAGAGCTATCAATTGAGGCTATACTGCTAGGGCTCAGGAATAGGTATCCTGCTCAGGACTTCCATACGCCAGCTGCTCGAGACTTTAGGTAAGAAAACTACACCCAGGTTGTGATTGGGACTTAGACCCGTGTTAACGAATATATTATGATTGAGAATTTATCTATATCTAAGAATATCCGGATAGGCATGATTGTATACGCTGCCTCTGATTGTTTGTTGTGCAATGTATATTTATAATTATATCTGCTTGAAAGGCCAACTTAAGGGTGCTGAGGGCCGATTGCAAGCATGCGGAACGCAGCCCGACCTAAGCATGCTGGGGTTAGCGATAAGACTAGAGGACTTGGCTTAAAGGCACCAGGCCTCAACATTATACAATAAACAAAAGTGTTGTTTGCACTTAACTAATTGCATTGGTTGGTGAGCTTGGTTTATGTGTTTGATTATGCTGAATATTACTGTTAAGTTTGTTGTTTATGTCCTGTTATTAATTTAAGTTTACTATTGATATATTGCTGCTCAATTATGCATGTTGATGTAAGTTTTCTTGCTGAACGTTGGCTTACGGGCGCTGTGTGGTGTAGGTAAGGAAAAGAGAAAGTTGGACAAGCCATGAGTTGGAGAGCTTCAGGGGCAGTGTGTACATATGCAGCCTACTCGACCGCCACGGTCAGGGTAGCCTAGGAGGAACTAGGGTTGAACCCTTTTTTTGCTACTTAGGATGGCTAATTTGTATTCCACTTGTCTGTTATCAGCCTGTAACCGATTTATGGGAACCCTTGTATAAACTTAATATTTTTAATGAAAAATAAACACTTTACTGACCAAAATTTTTAATACCTAACCTTGACTTAGTCTTTAATTGCACATTTATGTCTAAATGACTCCTTTAGCAAGTTAAGAACTATTTTAAACACATAGTGTAATGGTCTTGGCTAACTAGGGCATTACAACTTGGTATCAGAGCAGTATAGGTTTAAGGGTTCCTGAAGACTGGCTGGGCATGTACACTCATCGCTAAAGATAAGCTCGACTCATGGTTTGGTATCCAATAACACGACTATGTGTTTAATTATCTAAATTGAACCTATGTGCCTTATCTGCATGCTAGAAAATAGAGCATGATGTATATATATGTATTTTGTGGGAATAAGACTTGATAATTGATGCATGAACGTTATAGATTTGTGTATTGATATGTATACCGTATGTGGCTACTATGTGGTTTGGCCTTAGTAGTGGAATAGTTCTGGATATGAATAGTAGGGCTGATAGGTTAAGTCGTTGATCACAGATAGAATACAAAATTATGTATCCAAGGCAGTCATTGGATCTGACATTGTTAGTATGGAGAATCAAATGATAGTAGGTTACAGGACCCCTTATCTGCCCCTGCAATTGGCAGTAGATGTTTGTTGGCACGTGAGCAAGAATACAAAATCAGGAGGAGGAGATTAGGTGGTTGAGACAGTGGGTTCCGTCAGGGAACACTGCTCTGTATGTTTTGACAACAATGGCACTAGTTTCTATTCAATCTAAGGGTTCAAACAGTTGGGAATTATTGTATAAAAGATTCCAGAAGCATTATCCTCTAGTCGTGGAGGGAGGCCTGACCTTGTTCAGAGCTGAACAGTGGATGGACATGATTAGCTCCATTCTTGACTATATGGGAGCGGTAGGCAATGATAGAGTGGTTTCTTCCACGTATATGCTGTGGGAGGATGCCCGAATGTGATGGGAAGTGGTACCCCATACCCATAATTTTTTCATGATGGGTTGGGAGGAATTCATACAGTTGTTCGACGAAAGGTACTGCTATGAAACAGTTCCAATTGCGAAGACCATGAGTTTATAAACTTTGTTTAGGATAGTAAGATAGTGACAGAGTATGTCAGTGAATTTGTTGGGTTGGACAAATTCACCTTTGATTTGGTACCAACTGATGTGGCCCGTAAGGAGCAAGTCATTCAAGTATGGAACTCTCGTATGTCTCAGAGTTTCAGGATTGCTCCAGTACATGAGATTCCTACCTACCCTCGGGCAGTAGCGAGGGCCCTTATTATATATGACGCACAAGAAGAGACATGGAGTGAGAGTATCGTGGGGTAGGAAGCTCAGGCAATGGTATCCCCATTTACGAGACCAGATAGGGATGGAGGCCCAGTAACCAGAAAAGAAAGACCCTTGAAAGCTCTACTACTCCTGGTCCTGACAAGAGGGGTCATAGTATTCAAGGCGGCTGCCAGGGTGAAAATGAAGCCTGGAGAAGTAATCCAGTATAGGCCAGGTGCAGGAGATGCCATCTGGGTGAACGTTGAGCAAAGGCATATTTTCTATATGGAATGGTTAGCTACCTTAACAAGGATTTCTCGATATTAAAAGAGGGAGGACCAAGGAATGTGGATGGCTCGACTCCATTTCGAGAGTCTGCCCTGATATAGTTAGAGTCCGAGGCTAGTTCCGCAGAGGCGACCGATTGGCTTTCTATTCTCGTTCCTTTTTATATATTGAGCTGATTGAGTTTGGTGCTACATATCTCTTAGAGGAAACATAGATATGTGGCACATGCTATATGGTTGTCACGCCATGGGTCTTAAGATTTTATTGTCTATCTGGGAAAAATTGTTAATTTCCAAGGGATGGGTTAAAGTATTTCTTGTACAAAGTTTGTAGCAATAATTGATTAAGCTTGATCTATAAGGATTTTGATGTGATCCCAAGTGTGGATTTGTCTACCAAATAAAGGCAACCATGGATTGTAAGAAATGATGGTGACTTCTGGGTTTAAAAGGAAAGGACCTGGTTGTGATTATGGGATGCGTAGCTAGTTAGGAGAGTACCACTAGGGTTACATCAGTTAGACCTGATGAATCGCCAGTAAGGTTTCAGATGGGTTCACAAGGATTCGTTGGGATCATGGTCGCATCAAGGAACTGAGTACACTATGGGATTAAGGCAGGGATAGAACCGGTATCAAGGGCATCATGAGGTATGATACTAGCGTAGCACAAAGGATTAAAGGGTCAGTTGAAGAAGTGTTTGACTTGAGTGTTGATTAGTCGGAGCATCTCATTATGGGACACATCAACACCGTTTGTCAGGAAGAAGGACGGGTCTACGAGAATGTGTACTGCATATGGATTGCAAAATATAGTAAATGTTAAGAATAGATATCCATTGCCAAGAATGAAGGATTCATTACCTAGTTGTGAGGGTAGGACAATGCTCTCAAGAATTGACCCATGATCTGGTTATTACCAGCTGAGGATCAAGGAAAGAGACATTTCAAGAATTACTTCTTGCACTAAGTAGGATGTGATGGATTACCAGTGAAGGCTCTTAAACTGATAAATGATTCAGCAGCCTTGGTAAGTTTGACAAGCAGAGAGTAAAGGAATGGTATGGACAAGTCGTATTCAGATTGATTGAGAATGTTTCAGACTACTCCCAGTTACCAGTAGAGCGTGAATAAGAACTTCACTGGTAGTACCAAGGCTAAGGAAGTAGGGTTACAAGTAAGGTTCCAAAAGGGATAAATTCTTATTTCTCCAGAGGTTATTCAAGGTCATGTTATGGGAAGTGATGGGATCATGTATGAGGTAATTAAGATGGAAACTGTAAAGAAATTGCTAGAGGAACGCCTTAGGGTGAGAAGAACAATGAGACCAGTAAGACACATCGACTACTACTTGAAGCATCTTCGAGGAAACTCATGCCTTAACTAAAGTAAAGTAAGAACCTAAAGTTTTTCTGAATGGATATTTACATATCGGATTTTCAAAAGTTGGAATAAAGGTTAGTTAGCACATCATAGTATCAAAATATGCCTGTGATTGACTAATGTAGGAGGACGACGCGACGAACACTGCCTTTGATTAAAATATGAAATTATAGTGTGGTGCGTCAAGGACTAGGGTTCGCCCATGTGTAGACTAAAATGGTGATTGTTCGTTCTTTATAGTGGATGAAGGGATAAAAACATAGATGCTCTAGACGGGGCATTGAGTCGACAATAATGCTAGATAGCCAAGGTTAGGATGAGGTGACATGACTTAGGGAAAGGAAGTGCGTACACTAGAATGAAAGTTAAAGCGTTTTGTCACCCATCGAGGGTTGACCATGAGACAAGGGCGCTAGTTAGAACAAGTGAAGGACCCACATTGGAATCCTTTTTACTAAGTAAAGACTAATGTAGAGGTTGATACCTTGAGTGGGAAAAGTCCACGGCAGTTGTACGATTCGCCATGGACTACAGTAAAGTCAAATGGGATAATGACTGTGATTGGAATCACTACAAGAAAAAATGCTTTTAATAACACCGAAAATGTGTTATCAAAACATACCATAACACTTTTTGATGTGTTAAGACCGACAATGTTATCGTAAGTCAGGGTACTTTACATAACACTATATCATTGTTATACAGATGTGTTATTATACTGTCAACGATAACACAATTTCTGTGTTATTTTGATAAATAGATAAGTGTTTAATTATGTTATTTATAGTCGATTATATAACACATTTCAATACTTATAAATTTGTGTTATACTACACTTTAGAATAACACATTTTTTGTGTTATACTACACTTTAGTATAACACATTATTTGTGTTATACTACACTTTAGTATAACACATGTGTTATATTAGCTTAGAGAAACATAATCTTGTTTTACTTACTCAAAACTAGGAAAACAAATATGAAAGTTGAAGCCAAATAAGGTAACATAAATAGACTTTTATTAAATACTCAAATGTAATTACAATATTTAGTCTACTAGTGTAGGCTTAAGAAATCACATTACAACATAATTTATGCCCAATTCAGATTCCTTTATCACTAAATACAAAACAAGAAATGTATACATAAATTAGTGAAATACATTCTTCCATTCTAAAGGCCTCAACTACAAATGTTGTCAAGAATTGCTCCAAAGAAATCATCTCAATATACTTGCACATTGTAAAAAAAAGAGTCCTTTTATTATTAAGAACATAAGACTTAAGCTAGTTTCCACCTGTAAGCATATAAAGTTTAAATTAAATTTGTAATAACTCCAAAACTTGATGAAACAGCAGGGTATTGCAAGATGTACTACCATGCAAAAAAATGACTGAAGCAACAAAACATGCAACTTAAAACAAGGCTTGTGAAGTGTATCAAGATAACAAATATATCATTCTCAGTGATCAAAAAGTATGTGAGGAAGAATTGATTCCAGAACTCTAAATTCTGTCAATATATCCCCAAAAAAAGTAATTAAAGGTTGTTCCTGTCACCATTAAAGATCGCATTAGAAGCAAAAAATTCAGTATCTATAAGAGCAACACAGACAAGCATCAACATTTAGAAATGGTAAGAGAGAGAGAGAATGAAAGAAAGGACCTATAACAACTGTTATGCTTGCAGTGATCACTTCTGTGACTGATAAGCCAACAAAAGCCCAAGCATACTGAGTTGAGAGAGCTATCCCAGAACAGAGTAAAAGTTCTTGCCACCACAACAACACACTTACATTCTTTTCTTAAATGATACATTGAAAACTTCAAAAGAAGAAAATGGAAAACTAAGATAAATACTTATCTGTTTTAGTTCAATAAAATAAGAGAGCTATGAAGAAAGAGCTAGGGAATTTTCAGATGAACAATAAAATAAGAGATCTATCAAGAAAATCTAGGACCATAACATCACCAAACTAAAGTTCAACCCACAGAAAGATATACCTGCTGCTGCCGCCGCCAGCCCCGCACCCAGCCACCGTCCCTGCCGAGCCCCTCCCTGTACATCATTAAAACACGAACTTGATCCACTTTATGAGCTTCCAATGCTTCGAGTTTGCTCCTTTCAAGATCACTTTGAATTTTTGTGATACTCTCAGATTTTGTTTCAATAGCTCCCAATATGTCTTCCATCTGCTTTTCCGCATCTTCAAAAGCTGGAGGAGCAGCTTCCTGGTAGTATAAATTATAAGGCAAATGGTTATCTATTAGAGTGTCAATATACTGATGTTGAAAGTCCTAATATAAATTATTAACCTCACCTTTTCACTCAAACGCTTATTCTCGGTAGATGCAACTTCAAGTTTTCCCTTGTGCTCAAGAAGTTGTTTTTCCCAAGGTTCCAATTCAACACCAATTTTTGCAAGCTCGGAGCGGTGTCTCTCTGTTTCAACTGCTTGTCAATCAATCAAATTGAAAAATATGTTAGACAATGAGTTTCCCAACCACAACAGCTCTAAGACTGCTGCATAAAGTGAATATATGTTCTTTTACAATAATATCTGAGGTATAAACGCAAAATCATATACAACAACATGATTGATTATAAACGAAATCCACAACAACATGATTGATTATGTTGACCCTGATTTTGGCCAACTAACACGGAGTCAGAATACGCTTGACGTGGATGAATGCGTTGAAAAGAACGTGATGACACAAATAATAAGAACACAAGATTTTTATAGTAGTTCGGCCCCGGGAACTGGTAATAACCTACGTCCACTTAGATTGTTATTGATGTAAGATCTAAAGGATTGATCAAAGAACTAGGGTTCAATGAGTTTTACCAACCTCTGAAGAAAAATACAATATCTCAAATAGAATTACTCTAGTCTCTAATTATTCAAAAGCCAAAAGTCCCTTCCTTGAGCTATCTTTCTCTATTTATAGGCTCAAGGGGGATTACATGAATTTGTTACAGATATTCTCTCCTAAATAATCGGATACTTAGGAGATTGTGGGAGTCAATTTCGAGATTTACAAAGATCTTTATAGAAATGTCATGAAGCATGCAGAACCTGCGACCAAGCTGGTCGCAGGTAAACTTCGGCTGCTTACTGCTTATAATTTGTGTTCTGGTCGATATCCTAGCAGAGTTCCTCCAAGTGTCAGCCACGTGTCCGGGAATCACTTGCCACGTCATCTACACCAGTTTTTTGGATAACATTTGCCCCCCAAGTTTATTTATTACGAGCAATAAATAAACTTTTGAGGAAACGACCCTTCGGTAACCCCGCCATACGTGTCAGAACCCTTCGTGTGTTCTTGGAAAAAGCAACCTACTCTTGTCTAATCATGACTTTTCGCTTCCCCAGTAACAATTCGATGGCTATCTCATTTCCCAATACTTCGAAAAAGGGGAAGCTGATGATTAATCCCTTTTAATGCCACAGACAAAATTTATATATAACATCTCCGAAGTTCTCTTTTCTTTTTACGCACGCCATTACTCTTTCAAGAAATCCTAAAACCAGAGCTTCCATTTTCTTCCGGAGACCGTCCTTCTGAGTTTTCAAGACTTAGCCCGAGAGTTCCCTGATCTCCGAAAACTCTTACCAATCTCCACGACCATCTTTCTGGTAAGTCTTGGAATCTTTATGTTTCATATTTTTGTAATGCATGTTTTTGTATGTTGACCGTTGAGTTCATCTATTTATGGGTTGAGATGCTTGTCAGTAGAATGTCTTGTGGGTGAAAAAAGTTATGAGTTAGTTTGATAGTTGAGATCATACTTTTTAGGACGTAAAACCGAAGTAAGAATTTGATTTTTAGGCCAGTTGAAAAAATAGGTTTTTCCCGCCCTAAGGGGAGTTGAAAAAGCTTTTATGAAAAACTTTTTGCTTTCACCCTTTGATCTGTTTCTCAAACTGTTCGTGTGGAAAATTTTAGCTTTTGCTAGAATGCTGCTGTATAAATGCTTAACTTTTATACTCGACCAGCGTTATTCTAAAAACTTTCAAAAATTCTCTATCCTCACCTCCCCATTCTTCTGTTTGCAGACCTTAATGATAGATTTGTGGGGAGGTGAACGGCCCATCGACGACGATCTTCTGGCCCAGCTGCTTGAAGGCGAAGAACAACCGACCGAAAGAGTTCACGAGATCCCTTTTTCACAATCTTCTCCTAGACCTCGTCATCTCCTCCTCAAATGGCCCATTCTAAGTCTTTAGGAAAGAAAAGACCTGACTCTGAAAATAGCCCAAACTCTCCTGTCCAGACTGATTCACAGGCTAGGGTTCCTTCGACCAGTGGTCGAGAAAATGTCGCCCCTGACCCTAATACTCAAGTCAGGGCCCGCCCTCGTCATCAAAACCTTCTTGATGTCGAGTGGCATCTCTCCCCGACCAGCCAAGTGACTCCTCGGATGCATGCTAACTACCGTAGGAAGTATCCCCTTACAGGGGTTAATCTCAAAATTCCTGCTGCAAACCAAAGAGCTAACCTTCCCGGAGGTGTATACAGTGCTTGGTCTAGGTATCATATAGAGGCGGGGGCTATCCTCCCTCTACATCCTTTTTATCAGGGGGTGGCCAACTATTTTGGTGTTGCCCCCTTCCAAATTACTCCAAATGGATATAGAATGCTGGCCGCACTCTATATCCTGTACAAACTTAAAAAATGGCCAGAACCTACCCCCCATGAGGTCAATTATCTCTTCGACCTCAAGTCCAACCCTCAATAGTATGGGACGGGCTTCTTCCATCTTTGTCACTAGGAGACGTGCCGGACGTTCCTGAGTGACACTACGCACATATCCAACGTGGGGAAGTACAGTAAGGAGTACTTCCTTACTCCGGACATGACCACCAACAACCTGGCCTTCGCTTGAGGAGGTAAGTGCTGTTTTTACTGGTCGATACTTTTCATCAGCGAATTTCCCTTCATTTTTCTTAAAGTACACTTTGTCTTTCAGGCCCATGGTTACGTCTAACCCCAACACCAGACATGGTGTTGAGGTCCACCGCATTGGCCAAGATGACAGACGCAGAAAAAAGCGTCAAGTCCCTGGTCACTGATGAAAATCTGAGGCTATCTGGCCTCCTGGCTCCTCGCCATGAAACAAGAGGACCTGTGGTAGCAGATGCCATGACCGAGGGGGATCCCGAGCAGCAACCCCCAGCATCCAGATAGTGAGTGTGTGACTAATAGAGTCAATAGTATAGCGTCAATAGTATAGCGACCAGTAGTTGTAGCTCGGGTATTAAACTTTGTGACCTCTTTCTTGTTTTATCAAGAGTTTTTATCCGCCTTTATCTTATCATTTGCATATGTTTATTTGTACGCAGATATGGCCACTCCCAACGTCTTCGATTTATATCAGACTAAGGAGGAGGTAAAAGTCCCTCTGGTTCGGCAAAAGACGTCCAGGAGGCATAATGGCGAATCGAGCCAAGGACCTCCTACCAAGAAGGGTCGAACAGAAGATCCTTCCAAGGACGTGCCAACTGGGCAAACTTCTGCCCAGCCTTCGGTTCCTGTTGAGAAGGAAACCCCGCCTGCTGCGGCGAATCCTCCTCCTGCAGCCGCTAAAGAACAACCCTAGCCTAACGAAGCTCTTGGGGCCAAACTTTCGAATCGTGCCTTGCGAGTAGCCAAGGACCGCCTTTCACATATCGTGAGGTACGACCGTTGCAAGGATGCGATGGCTGAGGCAGAGAATATGGGGGTCAACCAAATTCTGAACAGGGCCCTGAACGAAATGGCCAGCGTAAGCATTTCTTATCTCTTTGGCTTTCCTCTTTTATTCTTTGCAACAGACTCTAACTTTATCCTTTGTCCTCAGGCTTTGCTGACTGCAATTGCTGCTCGTACTCATGCCCAAGCTACCATCGACCAAGCTCGGACAAAGGCCATCGAGAGGTACCAGGCAAAAACTACTGAGGAGCTTCAGGCTGCAGAAGCCAGGCATGCTAGGGAGTTGGAGGTGGTCACCCAGCAGAAGGATGCTGCAGTGGCAAAGCTAGCAGAGGCTGAAGCTTCCAAGGCAGCCTTGAGGAAGAAGAGGGAGGAGTACCAGGATTCCAGCCGAGTCCAATATCGCGAATGCAAGAGACTCAAAGAAGAGCTTCTTACCAAGGACAAGGCCATAGCTGTTCTTGAGAGCCAAATAGATCAGCTGAAGCTTACCAATTCCAAAGATCTGGAAAGGTACAAGAATGTGACGCTTCGGTGTTTTTATGACTTCTGGAAACACAACCAGGGCGCCAACTTTGACTACCTTCCAGAAGATGCCAGGAATGCTGAGCTGGCCCACTGCACTGCTCGATTGGCTGAAGAAGAAGAAAGAGCAAGGATCCCTGCCTCCCCAAGCATCACTGGCGCAGAGGAAGGAGGAGTCGTTGAGGATACGACCAATCAGAATGTTGATAAAGACCCTCCTGCTCCTAATGCTTCTTGAACTTTTTATTTTTTCTTTCTTTAATTACACGACCTACGGGTCGTGATGTAAAGACTATATATTTTTTTGAATTTGCTGCATGGGCAGCAAAATTTCCTTTTATTTGAACAATTACATCCAAGCAGTGATGCTTGCGGTGTAAAAGATTGCACTATAATGTTATAATATTTTCATTTACTATAACATCTGTCCGGATGACCGAACTTAGCATAGTACTTTGGTTTGATTTAACAAAATATAAATTTTGAAAAAAACTCTAAATACCCTAGCATGCTTTCACTTATTTTGTTCATGTGTTTACATACCTTTTGATATGCTTTGCTATCGATGTACCTTATATGCCCCCCAAGTGATCGAGGAGCTTTAGGTCCTTGGTCACTTGCCTTGACCACGACCTATTCGAACATTTCTGCTCGGTAGGAAACGTAATACTTGTAATACAGCAAAACAACACACGTAATGAACAAATACTTGTAAAAATAAATTTACAAAAGTTGGTAAGAATGACTAGCTGCGCACAGTCCCTTATAATCTCGTATTAAAAATGGACTAAACATGTCTTTACGAGTGATCCTAAAAAAGGATCTTACATATATAAGAGATTAGCCATATAACGTGGTTAACCCTTTTTTTTCAAAACTTGTAAAAAGTAAATTTTAATACAAGCCAGTCCTTTAAAAAGGACTGTTCCCTGATAATACTTGCGCAGGTGTTCTCCATTCCAATAACGTGGAACGAGATCTCCGTTTAGGCGTGCAAGTTTGTAGGTGCCCGGGTGAAGGACTTCTTCAATCTGGTAAGGTCCTTCCTAATTAGGTGCGAGTACTCCAGCAGTGCGTTCGCGGGTATTCAAGAAAAATCGTCGTAGCACCAAGTCACCGACGTTGAATTTCCTTTCTTTTACTTTCGAGTTAAAGTACCGGGCGACCTTTTGCTGGTACGCAGCAACTCGGAGTTGGGCTTTCTTTCGTATTTCGTCCATTGAGTCTAGGGACTCCATCATCAGTTGGTTGTTCTGGTCCTGGTCGTATGCTATGCGTCGATGTGAGGGGGGATCTAACTCGACAGGTAACATGGCCTCATATCCGTAGGCTAAGGAAAATGGGGTATGCCCTATCGTTGTTCGGTGAGAAGTTCTATACGACAAGAGGACTTCAGGCAGCTGCTCTGGCCATGCTCCTTTAGCGTCTTCAAGCCTCTTCTTCAGGGTGTCCTTAAGAGTTTTATTCGTGGCCTCGACCTGCCTGTTCGCTTGTGGATGCGCAACCGAAGAAAAGCTTTTGATAATTTCGTGCCTTTCACAGAAGTCGGTGAATACACCGCTGTCAAATTGGGTTCTGTTGTTTGAAACAATCTTTTGGGGCAAACCATAGCAGCACACAATGTTCTTGATTACAAAGTCAAGAACTTTCTTGGTCGTAATGGTAGCGAGTGGTTCAGCTTCGGCCCATTTGGTGAAGTAGTCGACTGCCACAACTGCGTACTTCACTCCGCCCTTTCCTTTTGACAGGGATCCAATCAAGTCTATCCCCCATACTGCAAAAGGCCACGGACTTTGCATCTGTTTCAACTCGTTTGGAGCTGCTCGTGGAATTTTGGAGAACCTTTGACATTTATCGCATTTTCGTACAAACTCCATTGAATCTTCGTTCATAGTCGGCCAGAAGTAGCCTTGCCTTAGAATCTTTTTTGCCAAACTCTGCCCCCCAGCGTGATCCCCGCAGAAGCCTTCATGCACCTCTTTCATTAGTTCCTTAGCTTTTTCTGGTGTAACGCATCTGAGTAGTGGCATTGAATACCCTCTCCTGTACATAACACCATCGACCAGTATGTACCTAGCAGCCTGCCTTTGTAGAGTTCTGGCTTTGTTTCTATCTGTTGGTAGCACACCATTTGCCAGATACTCCAAGTAAGGTGCCATCCATGTATCCTCCATTCGGATTTCCATACTGGCTTCAGTTGCATGTATGCTTGGCTCACTCAATCTTTCTATTGGCACAATGTTCAAAGTGTCAGCATCTTTTGCTCTCGCGAGTTTGGCTAAGGCGTCTGCGTTGGAATTCTGATCCCGCGGTATTTGCTGGAGGGTATACTTCGTGAACTGGGCTAGCAGGTCTTTGGTTTTGTTTAAGTAGGCCACCATTTTTAGGCCTCGTGCCTGATATTCCCCCAGAACTTGATTCATTACTAGCTGTGAATCACTGTAAATATCAAGCATCTTTATACTCATGTCTTTCGCCATTCTTAACCCAGCGAGGAGTGCTTCGTATTCGGCTTCATTATTTGACGCGGTGAAGTCGAACCTAATGGTGCAGTGAAATCGATGCCCTTCTGGCGTTATCAATATCACACCCGCTCCTGCGTGAGATTCGTTAGATGATCCATCCGTTAACTTCCACGAAGGAGTTTTATCTTGAGGCTCAGGCTCACTAGGTTATTCGCACTACTCGCTGTCTGGGAGTTCGGTGAACTCTGCAATAATATCAGCCAAGACTTCTCCTTTTACTGCTGCTCACGGTGAATATGTGATATCGAACTGCCCTAGTTCGACTGCCCATTTTAATAAGCGCCCAGCCACCTCTGGCTTTTGGAGGACTTACCGAAGGGGCTGGTCGGTTAACACTATGATAGGATGGGCTTGGAAGTAAGGGCGCAACTTCCTTGAGGCCAGGATTAAGCAATATGCTAACCTTTCGATGGGTGGATATCTCAGTTCTGCCTCGATCAGCCTCTTGCTTACATAGTAAACCGCTTTTTGTACGCCTTCTTCCTCGCGTACTAGTACCGCACTAGTAGCAACTTCAGTGATCGCCAGGTAAATGAACAAAGTTTCTCCTTCGATTGGCTTTGATAAAATGGGAGGCTGTGCCATATGGGCTTTCAAGGCTTGGAAAGCTTGCTCGCAGTCTCCTGTCCATTCAAACTTCTTATTGCCCCTAAGTAGATTGAAAAAAGGGATGCATTTGTCTGTTGATTTTGAAATAAATCTACTTAGGGCTGCAATCCTTTCGGTTAAACTTTGTACATCCTTGATCCTTTTTGGCAATTTCATGTCGATCAGGGCTTTTATCTTATCGGGGTTGGCCTCGATTCCTCTTGAATTTACAATGAACCCCAAAAACTTCCCTGATCCAACTCCGAAGGAACATTTGAGAGGATTTAGTTTCATCTGGTACTTGTTCAATACATCAAAACATTCTTGTAAATTCCTTACATGTCCTTCTGCCTTCTTAGACTTTACCAGCATGTCATCCACGTACACCTCCATGTTTATCCCGATCAACTCTTTAAACATGTGGTTAACTAACCGCTGGTAAGTTGCACCTGGGTTTTTTAGTCCGAAGGGCATTACTTTATAACAGTATAAGCCCGTATCGGTCCGGAAGCTGGTGTGATCCTTCTAGGGGGATGCACACTAATCTGGTTGTAGCCTGAATATGCATCCATGAAGGAGAGGATCTCGTGTCCTGCAGTAGCATCGACCAACTGGTCGATTCTTGGGAGTGGGAAGCAGTCCTTTGGGCAGGCTTTATTGAGTTTTGTAAAATCCACACAGGTTCGCCATTTTTCGTTAGGCTTGGGAACTAGTACTGGATTGGAGACCCACGATGGATAAAACGCCACCCTGATGAACCCATTCTCCTTTAACCTTTCAACTTCTTCTTTTAAGGCTCTTGATCGATCCTTATCGAGCAGCCTTCTTTTTTGTTGCACGGGTGGAAAAGTCTTGTCTATGTTCAGGTCATGGCTGATAACTGCAGGGTCTATCCCAGCCATGTCTTTGTGCGACCAGGCAAAGACTTCCTGGTTCTTCCATAAAAATTCCACTAGTGCATGCTTCGTGGTTGTCTCTAGATTTTTCACGACCTTCACGACTCTGGTCGGGACTTTTTCGTCGAGTTGGACCTCTTCCAGGTCCTCGACGGGTCCAACGTTCTCTTCAAAATCCCCAAAGCGAGGATCTATATCTCTATCCTCACTTTGGGCAACACCCTATTTGGTGACTTCATCACCGGATTGGGCTTGTGTATTAATTGCCATCTGCAACCTATCTGAGGTAGTGCTCTTTGATGTTCCCTTTTTCGCCTTCGTGACTGAGGCATTGTAGCACTCTCTGGCCTCCCTATGGTTTCCCAACACGCATCCTACCCCTGCGTCTGTCGGGAATTTCATGGCCAAGTGCCACATACAGGTGACGACCTGTAGATCAACCAGTATAGGCATCCCAATGACGGCATTGTACGCCGAAGGACAATCAACTACTATAAAAGTAGTGAGTAATGTCCTGGTAGCAAGCGCTGTACCTGTCGTCACTGGTAGTCTGATTGATCCGACGGGGGCGAGTCCCTCACCAGAGAAGCCGTATATTGTTTGGTTGCAGGGCTCCAAGTCCTTAACGAACAATTTCATGCATTCCAGCGAAGACTTATACAGGATATTGACCGAACTTCCTGTATCGACCAGCACTCTCTTCACCATCATGTTGGCCATTTGGATATCCACGACCAGCGAATCGGAATATAGGAACCGGACATGTTGGGCATCGCTATCAGAGAAGGTTATCTTGCCTTCCTCTGACCGAGCCTTCTTTGGTGCATGGTCCTCGACAGTCATCATCTCGATGTCCTGGTCGTGGCGCAGAGTCCAAGCGTATCATTCCCTAGCCTTTCCGCTATTTCCCGCGAGGTGCGGGCCTCCACAAATGGTTAACAGTGTGCCAGTCACGGGGGCAGGCTGCAAAGGTGGCGAGCGTTGGCGTGTGGGCGCTTCCTTGTTGCCACCTCGAGCTTCTCGTTGGGAATTTCCCGAGGCCCGTACATATCTTCTCAAGTGTCCTTGTCTGATAAGGAAATCGATCTCATCTTTTAATTGGTTGCATTCATTTGTGTCATGTCCGTAGTCGTTATGATAACGACAAAACTTGGTAGTGTCTCTTTTCGAAATATCCTTTCGAATGGGGGCAGGCTTCTTATAAGGCATACTGGAACTCGTGGCCTGATAAACCTCTCCCCGAGACTCAACTAGGGCAGTGTAGTTAGTGAACCGAGGTTCATAACGGTTACCCTTGGCTTGTTTATTGTCGGAGGTGGAAGGCTCATTGTGTGTCCGTTTTCCACCATTCTTGCCATTGCCGTTGCCATTCCCGTTGCCCTTGCCGTTGCCATTAGGTTTAGACCCATTGGCAGCCTTGGCGGGCTCGGCAGCCTTTTTATCCTTGCCTGAAGGCTTGCCATCGTCGGCAATGGCATCTTCGAGCTTGATGTAACGATCAGCCCGGTCCAAGAATTCCTGGGTAGTTCTAACCCCATCCTTTCGGAGGCTTTTCCAGAGGGGGGTGCGACGCCTAACCCCTGCAGTTATGGCCATCATTTTTCCTTCGTCCCCCACAGTTTTTGCTCCAGCTGCTGCTCGCATAAAGCGCTGGATGTAGTACTTCAGTGATTCTCCATCCTGCTGGCGAATTTCAACCAGCTGGTTTGCCTCAGTCGGATGCACACGACCTGCGTAGAACTTTCTGTAAAACTCCTTTACGAACATCTCCCAGGAAACTATGCTTGCAGGAGGGAACTTGAAAAACCACTCCTGCGCGGCATCAGAAAGTGTTGCAGGGAAGATCTTGCACCGACCATCTTCGGAAACTTTCTGAATGTCCATTTGTATCTCAAATTTATTGACGTGAGATACCGGGTCACCGTACCCATCAAAGATCGGAAGCGTAGGCCTTTTAAACTTGCTAGGAGTCTTTGCCATAGCTATCCTCTGGACGAAAGGAGTGCCTTTCCTCCTGTCGTGGTCGATATGAGATGTTCTTCCCCCGACCAGTTGTTGCATCGCCTGGTTGAGGGCATCTATATGGGCCTGCACAGCGACAGGAATCGCTGTGGCCTCTGTCGGTGGGGGGATTTTCTCGCCATGCCGCTCGCAGCGATCGTTGAGCACATCTCTCAAGTCCTCGTCTCTTCTCCGCTGCTCGCTAGCTCCGAGCCGGTTGAAGACGTTATTTTGCCTGGGTTGCCCCCCAGCGTCCCATCTGCAAGGTTGGTCATCTTGAGATGGCTCGCTCCTGTTTCCACCTCTTTCGTCATTCCTTCAACCGACATTTCCTCTGCTGGAATCGGCTTCATCATAACCATTGCCATCTCTGAACCATGATTGGCTGTGACGGGATCGACTGTTCCCTCGATTTCCTTCCTGGGCTGAAACGTCCCGAGCGTTAGAGGGTGGCCTGCGTTGGTCGTTAGGTCCCCATGCATTATCATACCGTGGGGGACCTCGAACTGCAGAGCCTAACTCTGAGTTCCTCCTATTACCAGGAGGATGCTGTCCTCTGTTCGGAAGGTTCGGCTCGTTGCCCCTATGGCGTCTAGGACTACGAGGCTGCTGCCCAGTCCTATTCTGCCTCTGCTGCGGGGGATTGCCACGACCAGCTTGGGAAGGAGGTTGTGCCTCAGGGTCCCCTAGCGGGACATCGCCCTGAGGCGCTGGTGGCTGCTCGGGCCTTTGTGGGCTCGAGGGTTGGATAGGTGGACTAGGATTGGGACCTTTGTGGGGTGGCCCATTTGCGGGTTGATCAGGCTGTGAGGCAGGTGCAGCCTGATTCCCAGCCAATTGGAAGGCCGCCTCGAGGGCTGCCATGGCTTCGCTCTGGCGACGGTCCATCTGCGCCTGCCTCTCACTTAACTCCACATGCTGCCATTCAATCTCTTGCTGCTGTCGCGCCATGATTTCGGCAGCACTTTCCTGACTAGCCCTTAGATTGGCCAGCTCTTCATGCAACGCCCCCAGAGTACTCTTCAGCGTCGCGTCATCCATTTCTTCCTCCTCAAAGTCCAAATGTGGCTCATCCTCAGCCACGCTTGCAGGAGGAGGAGGAGGCGGGTTTGATGGTGCAGCAGCAGCCGCTTGTCCAGTTTTCGCCATTGGTTTTCTCAATGGTGATATATCAAGCTCTCAATGAAAGCACCAGAATGTTGACTTTGATTTTGGCCAACTGACACGGAGTCAGAATACGCTTGACGTGGATGAATGCGTTGAAAAGAACGTGATGACGAAAATAATAAGAACACAAGATTTTTATAGTGGTTCGGCCCCGGGATCTGGTAATAACCTACATTCACTTAGATTGTTATTGATGTAAGATCCAAAGGAGTGATCAAAGAACTAGGGTTCAATGAGTTTCACCAACCTCTGAAGAATAATACAATATCTCAAATAGAATTACTCTAGTATCTAATAATTCAAAAGCCAAAAGTCCCTTCCTTGAGCTATCTTTCTCTATTTATAGGCTCAAGGGGGATTACATGAATTTGTTACAGATATTCTCTCCTAAATAATCGGATACTCAGGAGATTGTGGGAGTCAATTTCGGGATTTACAAAGATCTTTATAGAAACGTCATGAAGCATGCGGAACTTGCGACCAAGCTGATCGCAGGTAAACTTCGGCTGCTTACTGCTTATAATTTGTCTTCTGGTCGATACCCTAGCAGAGTTCCTCCAAGTGTCAGCCACGTGCCCAGGAATTACTTGCCACGTCATCTACGCCAGTTTTTTGGATAACAGATTATAAAAGAAATTCACAACAACATGATTGATTATAATGCTGGGAAGATGAAATCGAACCCATTAAACTTGAAATCAAACAAACTTGCTCACTTCTCTACATTGTATGACTTGATATGCCACTTAAGTGACAGCTAATGTGACAATTCTTTTATTCCAAGAAGTTCAAAATTTTGGTAATACAGTTGGTACATTAGCTACCATAGAAGCCTATATATAATGTCTTCACTACTCTCATTCGGGGTTAAGAGAATCAGTAGAGAATTTTTTCAGCGTTTTTTTGTTCTGTTTTTTAAAGCATTTTTTTAGAGTGTTTGAACATGGAGCAAGTCTCCCTTTTTGTAATTTTGTACTTGATACTCAAGAAAGAATAAAGTCTAATCAGCCATTATTTGGGGCTATTCTACCTTGGATGTAGGCTTTTAATTGAGTTGAATCAAGTAATGTGTTTGGTGTATTTTTTGTTTTAAAGTCTTATCATTTTTTATTCTATGTTTCTACATTACTCTTTCTTGTTTTGCTGATTACTCTTTCTTGTTTTGTTGTTCTTTAAGGGTGTAGGATTTACACCACATTTCTAAAAGAGACTTGTTTATTCCATATATGAATAGCAATAATCAGCACACATATCAGATCAGAGCCTAACAGAGCAAGAAAATTAAATAACTGCTTAAAGAAGAAGAATAAAAGGGTCATACCTAATCATTTTTTCAACCTGCTTTGCAACACTATATTCCAAATCTGCTTCTTTTTGCTTGGTGCATCCACATTTTGTTGTCCTCTTTGATTCCAAAATTCTGGGTAGAACATAGAGCTGATATTCCTCATGCAGAAGTATATACTGCATATTTTAAAGTCAAGAAAACAGTCAACTTCTTCAATTTGATAACATGTTTCATTAGACAAATATAAATGGCAAGTCTCACCTCATCCCTAAATAATGTTAGAACTAGATTTCCTTTCAGTACCACCTGAAATAATCAACAAAAAAGAAAGAGGTGAGAAAAACATGCAATACAATATTCCATTGAATAAATCAATCATGTTTTTTATGTTCTACTCTTCAACCAAATCATTCTATTCCACATCTTACAACGAAAATAATTTCAATACAAATACTTAGCATGGCGATTGCATTTATACAAAACTTCTACCCTTTAACATGGGTACATACCATTGGCACAATTACAAAAGTTTTACAAATCACTTATGGAATTTATTTTATATGAAACAACCTTGTATTACAAATCACTTATGGAATATTAAGAAAATACTTATTGCATATATGGAATATATTTGAATAAAAAGAAAAATCCCATTTGTGTTCATAGTTGAAAGATTCATGAAGCGCCTAAAAACAGAGAACAATAATTAAAGACCCATTGACCGAAATCAGTGTGCATTATAGTAGTCATGCTCATGATTGTTTTTCTTTTTTTCTTGCATCAATGGGGATTTGAACCCCCCCTCCTCCCACACACACCAAACCACCAGAGCTACTCAAGTGGCAACTATGCTCATGATTGTGAATGATAAAATAATATATTTTTTTGTAAAATTAGCTAGAAGTTTATCAACGAATCACCAAATTTATTTTTACAATCAAGAAATGTAATCTATTAAGGTTTACCATAGCAATATCGATGCTAGTAACATGAAGCAGCTCATCTGGAAACAACACACTCTAAATCGTGTTGGAAACATTATTGCACATATAAATATAATAAGAAGACAAAGAAACTTGTCATCACCCATCATATTAAGAACAACAATGTATAGTTGTGTCAATTTGTAAAAACATATGCTCTTCATTTTTAAGCATAAGAAATAAAGTTTATATTCTAGTAGAAAAAGATCATTGAGCTTTCATATCACAAGAAAGCTTAAAAGAATTATACATAACCTATAGGATTGTCATTATTATATATGAGTATATCTCATACGGTAGATTAACACAAGCTCAACCAATTCCCACAGACCATCAAGCATTTGTAAACAATGATGATAATAATAATAAATGTAATTGTAAAAATAAAAAATTACCGATGATAAAAATCACTATCTCGATCATCTCTTGACATGGCATGCAAAAGGTTGTACATTTGTAGCATCATCTTCCTCGGCAGCTATCATAAACATATTGTCAGTAAAGTGAAAGCACATTTATCCTGAGATAATTTCATCTACATGCATATATATGAATAAGCAATGAAAAAATTATTAAAGGATAGAGAGAGAGAGAGAAAATAAAATTTCAAATTCAGTTACCTTCTCTGAGAAAAGATTAACACGAACAAACGAACAAAAGAGATCCATAAACGCATGTAGTATAAGTACATTTTGATGGGGATGCAAAATACTGTGCCAAGTTATTAGAGATATCATGTATAAAATACAATTATTTTAATTTCCCAACAATTCACAACCAAAAACAAGGTAATGATTTATCTTTCTAATATTCCTGATGCATATGACCATCAAACTATCTTTATGGAACACAATAATCAAAAAGCCATGGAATGAAGCATATAGATATTGATCTCTATCTACAGATTAAATTTAAAAGGACAAATTAATAAGTTTCTTTTATCTGTTTAAAAGTAAACTATTAACACATTCAAAAGGCTGTGTCCTTTCATTATTGTTAAGGCCCTTCAATTAACCTTTAACAAACTTTCCACCTTTTCCATGATGTGCATCACTATTTTTTATTCCCATGATTTGCATGTATGACTAGAGGTAACTCTCTTGAGCTATAAAACATTTGAGACTTGAGTCTGTTAAAGAATTACTACCTGAGTCAAGTTTGAACATCCTAATTATAACATCAAACTACCAAAAGGTAAAAGAAATTGAGACTCACCAACAAAGTAATAACAGTACTGCTTAAATCCAATATAAGCCTCAAAGCTTGTTCTCGAAAAGCCATCAAGTCAAGAAGCAGCTGATTCATTATAAAATATACACATATTAATCATAGTTAATTTGATGTCAAAATATTATAAAATAAGTTGAATAAAAATTTTCAACAATAAATAGGAGAAATCTAATGGATTTTCATAGTTCAAACTCCAAATAGTAAAGTTCACTTGAAACCAATGAACATAACATTAAAGGGTTCATAAAACAAAACAAAAATCTATCACGCATGTGTGAGTGTGACAATGCATGTGCACAATGCAAGAGAAAGTTGGTGTTGAGATGGAGAACGAGAAAGGGAAACACAATCAGCAATCCTCTCTTTTCTAATGTTGTCCAAACCATCTTAATCATCACTAAAACACTATGACTAAAACTCCATAAACGTAAGACCACACAAAATTCTAAGTTAGCCCGAGCTTATTTGAATAATAAATTAACAATAGAAGTTCTCCATGAGCTAAGTAAACTATAAATAACATTAGACTTACAAATTGATAGTAGGTAAAAAATCTAGTGTAAAATATGAAATAAGAAAAGAATGGAAGTAACCCATGTAGTACCTAAATCCATGGCTCCAAAGACTGCAAATAAAGTTCTGCATTATCATGTAAAGCATCCAAAGCAAACTTGTCAACCTGGAACCAGTATTCTCACTAGTGAATAAAATTCCGAAAACCCCACTTTGCGTTCTGCCAAACAAAATATCCTGCATTCAAGTGAAAAATAAACAATTCTTACACGTTCAAGTTGTAATTTGCTAAAATGTTTAGGAAACTTCTTTGAGAGTAATACACCAAGTCTTGGATGGTTTGGAAACATGCCTGCTTTCCAAAATGCTTCTGAAAACACATGGCCAACGGGATCTGGGTAGTCCAATATTTGATTTAGCCTATACATTTTAGCCATAAGACCTTTAGCAACTTCAGTAAGTTGAACTACCCATTGCATATTCAAACCCTTATGCGACCCGACCCGTTACAACTAGAAATAGGGCAATCAATTCTCGTAATGTTATCTTGAAGCTTTGAAGCAACGCACCTGGCCATGCACCCGGAACAGTAAGAATGGATACAACCTTTGATGCTAAACAACTCACTTCAAGACTTGGGTTCCGCGCATAACTCGCAAATGAAAGATGGGTCATTGTTGGAATTTGAAGACTGCCCGTTTTTGGAGCGTGGTGCGGCTGAGGCGCTCTAGGGCTAGCCACCACTTGCAGATGAGGGAACAGGCGTCACGGCTGGGTTTAGAATCAAGCAGGCGGAAAAAGAAGAGGAAGACGGTGGCTGATACTGAAACCCTAACTAGGTATCGCTTGAGGGATGGTGAGAAGTGTGTTAGAAAACTATTTAGAGCTTTGGAAATAAAAAAAATAGAGGCAAATAAAAAAGTAAAAAGTAGAAGATAATTTGGCTCCAAAATTTTGGTACCGCCAATTTTGATATGGCCAATTTATTTTCCAGCTGTTATTTTATTATTTGATGTATTATAATACTTTTTCAATACTATTATATTCATGTGTTATGGAAAGGGGTATTTGGTGTAGTGAATAGAATCTGCGGTTGATAGTTAGAGGATATACCTCTATGAACAATGAAGTAAAGAAAGAAGATCTTGTAGGAATGGTTACGAATCCTACTATTTTAACAGGGATAAGTTATGATATAAGGATCGGACGAGTAATCCGATGGATGCTGGCATTGTGGTGGAGATTCTAGATGAGTCTTGTACTAGCTCCTTATAATTGTTGTATCCAGGAAGTTTGAATGGGTATTAAGACCTAAATTTGTATACCGGGAGGCACAGTTCCTAATTCGTCTAGCAAGTGGGAGATGATAATAAGAAGCTAGAAAGACTATTATGACTCTAGGGTATCATGGAGTTAGTACGGAGGGATATAATTATGGACCGCAAGGGTGGATTACCTTAGAGTGCAAGTAAGATGAATGGATACAAAAGTTGTGACTCAGCAGAATGAGTTAACACACTTTGGTTAATGTGAACGAGTATCACAAGAATGCGTATGTGCGAAGGGAGGCCGTATGTCTCCGTGCGACACCAAAGTCGATATTATCAGATTGAGAACCTTTATTTCCCAAGTTCTAAAAAGGTTCGTACATGGCGATGAGTATAAGATTGAGATGTAGAACTATTGGTTATCTTTAGATAGATTGACAACCTGAAGGAACGACCCAATATTTAAGAATTTTACCTTGAATAACACTACAAGAATGTTAGCCTAATATAACACCTAAAAATCACAATTTTCAAAAAACGCTATGGTTAAATAGAAAAATTAGGCGCGCTCTTGATACAGTAAATTTTAAAGCCCGCCACTAGCTTTTCCATCTCCCCCTCTAATATTCTATTAGCCCTAAAGTATCTCTCTCTCTCTCTCTTGTATCTTCTTCTTCACAAATCAACCCCGCGTTCCCCTCTCTGTCTCTTTTTCTCTCCCTCTAAAAATAGCCACACATACTCCAATATCATACCTTCTCTCAATCTCTCGTTCATCCCACTCACAGTGACTCTCTCTTTCGCTCTCTCTGGTTTGGAACCATCGTTCACCGACCTATCTCTCTCATTCTCTTTCAGATGTGGGTGCTAAGGATCAATGATGAAGGGTCCCAGGAAAGGGATTTGGGGCGGTGATGAAAAGACGCAATAAGGGGCGAAGCCGATGCTCCCCAAAGTTCTTTGACCCTTTCTTCTCTCTAGCGCGAACCAGAGGCCTTTCCTCCATGGGCGATGGGCAACCGAGTCTATCCATTATGTGAAGTAGGGTAACTTTAACCCATTTTTTTAATTTATGATATATGAAGTATGATTTCTATGTAAACTAAGGTAACTGAGCCTATCAATTTTGATTTTTTTTTTGTGTTGATTTATGGATTTGAAAGTTTAAAATCCTAAACCTCAAACATTTAATGGTCCGAATTTTCTCAAATTTTTATAGTTTTCCTTGCCATTATTTATGTAACACTCGATCATGCTCTTTGATGGTTTTTTTTTTGTAGTTTATTTTAATATTGATTGTGTTCATGTTGCCATTTACAGACCAAAAGCAAACCATTGAAGCAAACCACGACCACACCCCTGCTGAAGCCTCCCTCACGCAGCAGAAGCATACCACGACCACACCCGTGTTGAAATCGTTGGGTCTCTCGTCCCTCCCCCTCTGTTTATATCTCCTGCTGGCTATGAGCAAGAACAGAAGACCTCTGTTTATCTCTATGAGAGGTATAGTTTGTGTTTTTTTTTTTAGATTTCAATATCAAGAAAACATTTTGAATATTATCAGTATATATATATGTGTGTGTGTGTGTGTGTGTGTGTGTGTGTGTGTGTGTGCTTGTGTTAGAATTATTTCTAAAATCCTGACTTTCATATGTATAGGCTTGTTTGTCTCTCATTGTTTAGATTGAGCGTAATTTTCTCAGAGCTTGTGTTTGTGAGAACTAGTTTTGTCAGAGAGAAAGGTGTTGAAAAACTCAATCTTCTAGTTGTAATTTTTGAGTATGTACTATTGCTTTGTGTGACTGGAACCAAGTAATTTTAGTTGTGTTTCTTCTCTTAATTTCTCAGTTATTTTTCATTTATGCTTTCATGCTACTTCTTTTGTGTTAAATCTAAGTGTTTTAAATCATGGATTTGGAGTAGTTAATCCTCAGTGTGCCTTAGAGTTTGGTTGTTTGGGCCTATGGGAAATTTGTCATGTTCTGTATGTCATTATCTTTTGTGGCATTTTTGGCTTGTTGGTCTTATTTCTTCTATGACAGACTTTGTATTGTTATGTTTTCTTATTTTGATGAATATATTTGGATACTGCCTTGGAATTTTTTCAGCATATGATTATCTTATTTCTATTTGGTTGGAGGTCTATAAATAAGAGTCACCTTTTCATTTTGTATTTCTATTTGGTTGTGATTATGTTGGTTTTTGTGAGTGTGGAAGAACATGTTTGAAGGGTTCCCTTTCTTATTTCATTTCTGTGCACAATAGCTATTTGTTTAGTTGATTTTCCTTAGTTTGAATGCCTCCATGCACAACTAATATGAAGGGTTAAGTAAGGTATATACTTATTCAAACTACTGGATGGATTGAGATTCTTGACTCATTGGAATTAATTCACCCAAAGTAAATGGAACCTTTAGGTAAATAAAGAGTGATTTTAAAATAAATTAATTAACCATATAACTATCGAGTATTCTCTTGACGACAACACTTAGTCAATACCTTACTATTTGTATTTGTTAGTGTCTTTAGTTCTGTTAGTATTACTGTTAATATAGACTCTTCCTGTAACTAATTGTAGTTAGTCTTTACAATGGTTAGAATTGCTTGTGTTGGTATTTTTGTAGTTACCTCTCCTTTAGTCCTTTTTGTTGTATTTTTTTGTATGAAGTTAGGATTGTCCAGATTTGATTTATGCATGTTGTATTATCTAATTTTATTAAGCTTTTGTTATAAGTGTGAACTGAAGCTGTACTCTCTTAAAGTTAAACTATTATTATTTGCATATCTTTTTTTTTGCAATTGTATTTCATTTGCATGTTTTAGGTTCTTGATCACAGAAGTGAAAAGACATTTAAATTTTGCGTGTTTAGTAAATTTGTTCTTCTATTTTATTAGTTATCTTTTTGCCTGAAATACTATGTTTTGCACACTACCTTTATGTATTTTTTTGTAATGATGAAATGGAGATCATTGGCACTTGTCTAATTCAGGATACAGCCAAATTGGATTGTGAGATTTTGGCCATTTGATAATTGAAAATTTGCTTCCATATGCAAGCAATTTATGAAATTATTAAAACCTGTCGTTCTTATTTGATAATGAACAAGTGCTCAGCTCCAATTACTCAACATGGTATGTACTCAACTCAGTTTTTTATTTTGTTTCTTAGTCATTGAGTTAATATAATATATGGCTTCAGTTTATTCTTGTTTCTTGCCTGACCTTTTATTTTCTTGAGTTCTTTGATTCCTTCTAGCTTTTCCTCTATTCTGAAGTTGTTTTTTAACTAAGAGAGATGAGTAGGTATTTACCAACTTTATTTTATAATTTAATTTATATTAATAACAATGTGGGAAAGAATCCATTGAGCGTTTATGTGGCTGCCTAGTAACTTCCCCACCGCTGCTGGATTAGCTTCCTCTGCTGCTCGTTTAGCTTGTTTTAGTAATATAAATTTTTTAAGTCTTTCTTCTTTTCATACAGATGTAGTGTTGTTTTAACCGTTTTTCTTCTAAAGTATAGTTAAAAGAACCATAGTTTTGATTGTGTTTTCTAAAGTGCTAAAGTACCATTAACTTGATTTAAAATGTATGTTAAAGTGATCTTTGATTTATTTTACTGAAAGTCCATTTTTCCATATCTGTTTTGTTTTTGTATTTCTCTCTTCCCTTCTCTATGTTGGTCTTTTTCCCATTTTTTTTCTTTCTTTTTAATAAAATGGCCAAATAAGTTATATGTATTTCTGATTGTTTGTTTTGGATTTAGACAGAGTTAGAAGTTTTACAATAAGTTTTCTTTCATTTGTAAATCCGGTGTTCTTGATTTTCTTAGTTGTTCGAAGCTTTTTTTTTTTAGTTTTGTTGCTTGTTAATTAGGAATATATATTTTGATTTTTTTTTTGAAATTGATTTGATAATCTGATATGGGAAATTTTGGGGAATTTTAGTTGGCACTTCAGATTTGATTGGCTTACAATATTCTTGTACAGTTAAAGAGTACACAAAATTTGAACTCAAGGGCTTAACTTTCTCTTGGTACTTTAGCTTTAATATGCAAAATTTGTAACCATAGATTTCAATTTGAGTCCAATATGGGCTCCTTTCTGACCACAGGGATCTCAGCCAACATATTTTTGGTTCATTTTATAGTAGTTAGAATCTACCTCACACAAAAATATGTTGAATAACTTGCAGCATAGCTAGAGAGCTTGATTTGGAGGAGTGGACTTCCAGGACTGAAACTGCTAATGTGCTACATGAGCCAGTATGTCTCTTTTCATCTCATCTCATCTCATCTTGCAAGTCATTTATAATTTAAGTAGTTTCTTTTTCTCTAGAGTTAATTATGAGAAATTCATAAACATTGTTTGGTGAATGAAAATTTTATTGTTCTGCTTTACTAACTCTGTTAGATCATTCCTTTTATTCTGTTAACATTCAATTTTATACATATTTGCAAAATTTGGGCTCCTTAATCTATTTTTAAAATTTAAAATGTATTTGAATGAATTAGTTTAGTGATAGTGCTAGTTCTCTCAATATCCTTTCTTTCCATATCAAGTTTGAAATTCATGTCTAGATCATTTCACTGGTAGTCCTGTGCATATTTTGTAGATGCATTCATACTGATATTGATTGGCATTGTGGCTGTTAAGTTGTCAGTTGCAATTTGGTACAAAAGAATAATGCAATTTGGTACTCGTTGGCTTGCTATAGTAGTATAAACCATGCATGAATATAATATTTATGTCCTTTAATATTAATAGTGCTTTAATATTGTTGTTGTTTAATTTGGTGATGTCATATTGCTAATATATGTATCTATCTCTGTATTTTTTTTCTCTCTTTGTAATTTAGTTAAAGCTTTTTTGGTTGGCTGCCTCCGAGAGAAAAGACAAGATACTTAGTGTATCTGATGGGTCAATCAAATGTTTAATGCCTTTTTGCCATTAACAAAAAAGAATCCACACATGAAGCTATATGAGTCACTACTCTATACAATCACTTTTCAATCTAAATGATTGAACACAACATTTCTTTATTTCACTTTCCAATAAAAGCTTCAAAGAGTTTTATTGAGTTAACTCTAATCTAAGTATAAAATTAGTTTTATACTTCTTTAAGGGTCCTTAACTAAGTCCTACAATGTTGGCCACTATAACATATTCAACAAATTTCATACAAGCTAACCATGGACCTGACCACTGGACTTACTTCTCATTAGTTGAAATGATGGGAGAAAACTTATTTTAGTATCATGTAAAGAATTTCAACTTCAAATGTCTAGTCTTAGATGATTTTCTTACAATCTATCAGCTTTTGATTCTACTTAACTTCAAAATGATGATACAACTTTCATTTTGAACTCACGGGACAAGAAGTCGTCAACAGGATGATGACGAAAACTACAAGGCTAAAGTACCTGAAGAGAATGCAGACATACATGATATAAATTCTGATCTTGTCCTTGGAGACTTGAAAGATGCTAGCACTGATTTTGAATTTTCATTTCTGGCTAAAATAGCCATTGCACTGGGCATAGCTGCAATCGTCACAATCGTCTCTATTGGGGTGGAGCGGCCTGCTATTGGTTCATCTCCTGGATTTCAGTTTCTTTCAGATATTTCATCTCCTTTAGTAATAGCCATAGCACCTGTTGGCTTCACCTTTAAAGCTTTTGGTTACAGAATAGCTCTGCTAGAATATGCTCCAGGGTATGTATCTCCAAAGGAAAAATTGGGTTAAGTCTTGTGCTTTTGAAATATGGAGTTAATCTCATTGTAGGTGGATTTAGTTTTGGCTGCTTATGGCTGGTGCTTGTGGTCTTTTCATCAGTGAAGAAGCTTTAAATATATGGGTGTGTCTTCTGTTATGGTACTTCTGTTTCACAAGCTCAAGAAATTTTCTTGCTCCTTTTAGTAAAATTTGTGTGTTTCATGGTTCCATTGTATGCCTGAATTCTTATTTATAGTAAATGATTTAGGTTGGGGTGCCATGGGTTCCATTTTGTTGTTGTTTTTTTATTTTATTTTTCTGTTGTTTAGTTGTTGAATGGTGGCTTCACCAAACCCTGGTTATGCTGTCTATCAAACTAGAATAATTAATTCACAGTTTGATGTTGGGACAGCCTAACACTCTGTTTTTTAATTTTATTTTTAATCTTTATTGCAGGTATATATCATAGACTATGGTCTTGTTAAAAAGTATAGCGATCTTTAGACGCACAAGCACATTCCATACAGGTAACAGATATTTGAGAAATATTATAGTCTTAAGTAAAGTGGAAGGTGTTTATATCATGTGTAATGATTATCACTGTGCTGAGTTTTAACTTATAAATGTTAATATTAAATAACAAGTTTTTAGATTGGTTTGGGCAAACATTAGGGTGATACTTATGTGTTTCTCATTATCAATTTTGTGTTCTTGGATCCAAATTTGCTTGAACCTTCAAATTTCTCATCATTATGCTAATTTATTGCTTCAGGGAAAACAAGAATCTCACAGGAACAACTTGTTATGCAAGTGTTAACACTCACCTTGGAGTTGGTGAGCCATTTATAATTCCTAATTAAAGAATATGTTATTTGTTTCTCCCTGTAATGCTTGAGACTTTTGGGCTTTATCTAATTGTGAATGTAATCTTTATACAGAGCAAACAAGAAGAGATGATTTGGAGTCTCTTGGTTATGTGCTTATGTATTTTTTGAGGGGAAGGTTTGAGGTGAGCCATTTTCCTTTGTTTCATTGCTCTGTTTCACCATATTATTTACTTATTTTCTTTACTAGTCTTCCTTGGCATGGATTAAAAGCACGTACGAAAAAATAGAAATACGACAAGAACAGTGAAAAGAAGATGCTTACTCCCATAGAGGTATGATCTTAAGCTCTTGCAAGTAGTGTAGGATGAAGTTAGCATTTATAACTCTCATATGAGTATGGTATTATTAGCTCATTACAGAAGTTAGCATTTCCTATATGAATTCTTCTCTACAAAGTGCTTGTACATGTGAAACTAAAGTAACTTTTTTTTTCCATGTATATCACAATTAGATTATGAAATGTGACCATAGTACTGCCACGTATTTTGCTAAGGCAACAGAGTTTGTTTTTTTAAAAAGAGCCAAAAGATGAGATTTGTAACTTTATTTCAGCAACTGCTTAAGTCAAGCAAAGAAAGAATGTTTGATACATGGGAATTTGAGGACTTGGGATGGTAGTGATCTCAAGTTTATGTGTATTTATATTCAAGAACCTTGAAAAGATATGTAAAACAGATATATCTTTTGTATTGAAATGAATGGTCTAGACTATATAGAGGAAATTTGCTAGATGGGGTCTAGTGCGGCATAGTCCTTGTGCAATCACATGATACAATTGCAATTAGATGTGTTAGGCATGTCCCATATCTACAGATCTGTTTGTTCAAATAGATTTGAATGATTAATCTTAAATAAATTTTATTTGCTTAATTGGTTGACCATTAGACTTGTTCAACACAGCTGTAGGCCATCTTTTTCATGATTTTTGTTTAAGTATCTAATTTGCTATATGGTTTTAGCAATTCTTATAAAAATAAGCATAAACATATCTGGAGACAAATCGAACATTACAAGAAGCACAACATCAGTATTTTTAGGTCATGTTTGGAATGTGAAATTGGATTGGATTAAAAAATATAAGGAAAAAAACATAAAAGAATGAATAAAATAATCATTTCTGAATGATAAATTAGAAGGAAACAAGTTGGGTATAAAGTTGTAATTTTTTTTTCTTATCATTGAAATATATGAAGGCGGGGATTAGATAGATTGAAATGATCTCAAGATCTTACTTTGTGCATTTGATTTCTTGTTCTTTTCTATTATTGGGTATATATTAATGTATTCATTATAGATGAGATTTAAGTGTTGATCATATGTAATTATTCCATTCAACTGATACAATGTAAACCATGTCCAGCCACTGCTTAACTGGCCTTTTCTTTTTATTTGCTCATAAGCAGTTGCTTCAACTAAATTGGGGAAGATATTGAACTCCTATGCCATATTGTCCATGAAAATGTAAGGATTGTTAAGAATTAGAATAACTCCTTAAGCTCTTAGCCATTTGAACTCCTTAAGCGATTTAGCCATTTGAACTCCTTAAGCGATTTTCACATTCTTTACTAATTTTGACCTCATTACTGACTAGTTCAGCAGAGAATTTGGGTTTAGTTTTACACTAATGAACATGACTATTTCATATCTTGCAAAGCTGCATTGTTATGGTTTATACTGTACATATTTTTGTTTAATCTAACATTACTTACTTAAGTAGTGTTGGGTTTCATTGCTTTTTGCTTTTCATATATGTTTCATTGCAGAGTTAAATTGTTTGGCAATAAGGACCCCCTTACTTGCCTTGTATTGTATACCATTTTGATCTTAATTTTTCTGTGTTTAAGGATCTTATTATATTTTTATTTTACTAAGTGATTTACATATTTTTGTTCACTTTAATTTCTAGGTCTTTGTGCATTTGAAGTTTTGATGTTTATGAGTATCTTTCTGTAATGCGTTAAATTTTTTTATTTTAATAATGTCTTATGTTATAGCTTAACTGATTTTTATAAGGCTTTCTGCATAGTTTTGAACACCTAATGTTCGAGTTTTCTTTATCCCCTTTTCATGTGTGATTTTTGAGGAGACAAAACCTTATATTTATATAGATATTTTTAGGTAAAAATATATGTGTGTATCTGAATTTGTTCTCAGTTACATGTATTTTGTGTTTGGTTAGTTTGATAATATTGGGCATATAATTCTTGCTTTGAGCTTCATATTAGATTAATCAAATTTAAGAATTATCATATTGGGTTTAGAGTACTAAAGTTATGTATGTAACTAGAATTTATTTGATTTTGTTTTGTTTTTCTGAAATCTCCTTTCTCACTTTATTCATATTTTCCCTCTATCTTCCTATTTTTTTTCTTCATCTTCGTTGAATCTCTAGTTTGGTTCTTCATATGTTCATTATATAGGTTTTCTAACAACTTGATATACTTTGGTCATGTTTGTGACTGATAATGATTTCTTAATCTCTCTAATTTTCATCTGTTTGTCTTTTGCTTCAAGCCTGGGCTGGATTTGTCTACTAATTCTTGGGTTTGGTTTCCTTCTTTGGTGGAGGTACAGACACAACCAACAAATTTTCTTTGACGTCAATGGTTAGTAAACCTAACTCATTTTTTAAGCAATATCATTAAAAAAGAAACAGAAGAAGAAGAGATTAACAGTTGTAGGCTTTAAAAGATTTCAGAGCAACATCATGAGGAGGTTTGCCTTGGAAACCTGAGGAGATTTCAATTTAGAGAGCTTCAGATGGCAACAAACAACTTCAGCAGCAAGTACTTGGTTGGATGATGAATTGAAGGATGGAGCAAGTTTCATGCATGATTTACTTTTGTGTATCTTGTAATGTTTTTGTTTTTCATTTTTAAAGTAAAAAATGTTCAAGATTATCAAACTTTATTATGTTATGCTTTCAAATTTAGGTTAGAACTAAGATCTCATGAAGTAGACATATTCGTGGTTTGAATTAGTTATTGTTTAATGTAAAACTTGTGGTTTATCAATCTATTGAGAATTACATTTTATGATTAATTTTGATTTATTTTTATCAAAATACAATAATGAAAATCTTTTAATTAAAAAAAAACCTTATAAGTATACTTATCAAAATAAAATTTAAAATATATTATCCACACTAAAGTAACAAAATTTTATTACTAGACTTTTAATATGTTATGATTTAGAAATATATTATAAGCATAACAAATCGTTATGATTTATATAATATAACAAACTAAAAATGCTATCAAAATAATCAAATGTAACAGTGGAAAAGTGTTATGCATAAAGTATAAGATTAAACTCCAAATTTATAATCAAATACTCTAACTAAATGTTATTATTTGAATATTATAGTAATTAAAAATGTGTTATTGAATAGTTTAAGATAACATCGAACATAACATTTGAATACTGTTATAGAAAAGACAGGACTTTTAATAATTTTGATTAATTTTGATTTATTTTTATCAAAATACAATAATGAAAATCTTTTAATTAAAAAAAAACCTTATAAGTATACTTATCAAAATAAAATTTAAAATATATTATCCACACTAAAGTAACAAAATTTTATTACTAGACTTTTAATATGTTATGATTTAGAAATATATTATAAGCATAACAAATCGTTATGATTTATATAATATAACAAACTAAAAATGCTATCAAAATAATCAAATGTAACAGTGGAAAAGTGTTATGCATAAAGTATAAGATTAAACTCCAAATTTATAATCAAATACTCTAACTAAATGTTATTATTTGAATATTATAGTAATTAAAAATGTGTTATTGAATAGTTTAAGATAACATCGAACATAACATTTGAATACTGTTATAGAAAAGACAGGACTTTTAATAACAGGGGCTATGTTAGCATTTTCAGAAGCGTTATCAATACTCCTGGTTAGCAGTTTTTAAGTGTTATGAATACTGTTTTTTCTTGTAGTGTAAGTAAGTTTTCGAGGCATTGAGGTAAGTACGGTCCCTTGATTGAATAGTCACAGCGATGAATGCCGGTCAACGGCTAGAGTGACTATGAATAAGATATAGTGAGATAGGGAACGAGAAGTACTCATTTCGGGAAATGAGATGAGGGACAATAAGTATTTTGATTCAGAATTGGTCTGCAGGACCAATGAAGTTATTACTGATTATTAGGGAAATAGTGTATGCTTAGTTGAAAGGACCTAAGAGTTTTAAAATTTAAACATGGGAACATGGAGTTCCACGATTGGAGACTTTGTACTTCTCTGAGTATGGTGGACTAAAAAGGGATAAGATAGTTTGGGAAGGAAAGAGGAGTTTTGACTCAAAAATTGATAGACTTGTGAGTTGTTAACCAGGATTATGCCAAGGGCCTACAGATTAGCCTTACTCGGACATGGGTAAAGGCTCATAAGATGTTACTTGTGCCAATGTCAAGGAAAGAACTGTTTAGTACTACCCCTCACGGGGTGAGGAGACCCTAGAATTTAAGTGGAATTTACTGTGCAAGGAAAAGCCAGTGGAATTTTTGATAAATGAGATAAAGTCTTGCAGCATAAGGCTGTCACTATAGTGAGGGTGTTACAAAGAGATAAAAAGGTAAAGGACTAGACTATGAAGTTATAGTCAGATTTGGGGATTGGTATACCGAGACATTTGAATAAATTTCGAGGATGAAATTTTAATAAGGAGGGGATAGTTGTAACGTCTCGAATTTATTATTATGGCTAAGTGGCTTGATTACTGTGCCCGGAGGGCATAATTGGATTTACACATGTGAAATTAATCGAATAAATGTGTGACTACGTGGCATACATGATTTATATGGTGATATGAATATACGTCCCTGTTTATGTTTATTAAATATGCATGTGGGCCTGTTCTTGTTAATAAGGGAATATTTGTAACTTTGACCCATTGAGGGTATAAATGTGATTTTATGTGTTAAATGGTTGAGAGCACATTATTATGTTGATATATTTGAGATGTGTGGTCCGAGGTGATCCTAGTGAGTGGATTAGTGGAATAGTCACGACGGGGTCAAATACCAGGCTCGAGGTGAGCCTAGGGGTACTTTGGGAAACATAGTGAGTGCTTGGGATCTACCAGGTAATGGGTTGTTATTTGGTGATTAATTGGGTATGTCGGAATTGTTTGGGAATTTATAAGACACTTTGAGGATTAGCGAGAAATGTGGGTAATGACCGTTTCGCCCTTGGGGCCATCAAGGAATAAGTTATGCATAATGGGCATTTTGGTCTTGTGTCAAGAGTGGACTTGACCTTAAGCACTAGTAGCTTGTAGAAACTTAAGGTAACAAGGTCAGAACAACACACTCAACCTCCCTTTTTCTCTCTCTCATTTCTCTCCTCTCTTCATGGTGCTTGGAAGATCTTTTGATTTTTGAGGTAAAGCTTTGAAATTTTGATTTAAGAATTGGAACTAGGATTGGAGTCAAGGCAGGTTGAGGATTGCAGCTATCAATTGAGGTTATACCGCTAGGGCTTAGGGATAGGGATCGTGCTCGAGACTGCCCTACACCAGCTGCTCGAGACTTGAAGTAAGGAAACTACACCATGGTTGTGAATGGGTCTTAGACCCCTGTATTCGCTACCTCTGATTCCTTATTTTGCAATGTATATTAGTGATTATATCTATTTTAAAGGTTGGCCTAAGGGTGCCGAGGGCTGATAGAAAATGTGTGGAACGCAGCCCGGCCTAAGCGTGCCAGGGTCGGGTATAAGACCAGAGCACTTGGCCTAAGAGAGCAGTGCCTGAACATTATACAATAAGCAGAAGTGTTGTTTGCCCTTAACTAATTGCATTGGTTGATGAGCATGGTTTATGTGTTTGATTGAACTGAATATTATTATTAAGCTTATTGCTCATGTCCTTTTATTGATTGAATTTATTGATTTAATTTTATTGTTTATATACTTCTACTTAATTGTCCATGTTGATTTAAGTTTTCTTGCCGTGTCTTGGCTCTCGGGTGCTATGTGGTACAGATAAGGGAAAGGGAAAGTTGGACAAGCCATGAGTTGGAGAACTTCAAGGGCGGTGTGTACATATGCAGCCTACTTGACTGCCACGATCGGGGTAGCTTAGGAGGAACTAGGGTTGAACCCTTTTCTTTGCCGCTTAGTATGGCTAATTTGTATTCCACTTGTCTGTTATCAGCCTGTAACTGATTTTTGGGATCCCGTGTATAAACTTAATATTTTTAATGAAAAACAATCACTTTACTGACCAAAATTTGTATTACCTAACCTTGACTTAGTCTTTAATTACACATTTAAGTCCAAATGATTCATTTAGCTAGTTAGCACTATTTTAAACACATAGTGTAACGATCTTGGCTAACCAGGGCGTTACACACCCTGAGCCGGGTATTTGACCCCGTTGTGCCTTTTCAGCTAATATGATCTCTAGGACCATCTCGGACCACACATCTCATTTATATCTCCACAACACTATTGTGTCAGGCACAACACACACATAATCACATTTACGCCCTCAACATGCCAAAATTACAAATATGCCCTTATTAACAAGAATGGGCCCACATGCATATTTAATTCACCTAAATACGCATATCTAATCATATAATCATTTAATTCAAGTAATCACATACTGATACACATATATCACTATTAATCGCATAACAACACAATTAAGTTAATTATTGCCCTCCTGGCACGCTAATCAAGGCACTAAGACTTATTTCCATATTTGGGACGTTATAGTAAAGCTTGCCCTCCAATCTCTAGGGAGGCTTGAGCTCAGCCCCTAAGCTCTAGGGAGGCTTGGGCTCACCCCTAAATTTCTAAGGAGGCTTGATCCTTCTCCCCAAGCTCTAGGGAGGCTTGATCCTTCCCCCCAAGCTCTAGGGATTCTTGAACTCACCGTTCTAGGGAGGTTTGAGCTCTCCCCCCAAGCTCTAGGGAGGCTTGAGCTCGCCCCCAAGCTCTAGGGAGTCTTGAGCTCACCCTCCAAGCTCTAGGGATGAGCGAGAATGATCCCCGAGGGTTTTCTTATCTCTTTGGACTAATTTTTGTTTCTTGTTTCGTGCTTTTAGTTTATTACAATTCTTCCTCATCCACACCTCACATTGCCCTCGAGTGACATTGAGGCCACCAATTTGAGAAAATGAGGCCTAGGTTTGTGAGGCTTTGTGACTCTTAGGTTGCGCTCAGACCTTTGCCTTGGTGATTTCTTTTCATTTACCCTTGCCCCCAATCTATAAGGACGCCTTTCAGTGTTCTTGTAGACTTTTATTAAATCTTTAGGAAATATATGGTATAAGAGTGTTTCAATGTTTTGGTGTAAGGAAGCACAATTCATTGGTGGTGACCCTCATTACTCCTTTCAGGTTGAATGAGAGCCAATAAAATTTTTGGGGTTGATCCCTTAGCTTTTATTCTTCACTAGTCATGCCAAGATGGACCCAACGGTTAGGAGGGCTTGAAAATACCTCATTGCTCAAAGCTTGGTTTTCATACTTGGGTGTGATTGTGGAGCTCTCCTTAGCTCTCCAATAGGTGTTGAGTGCAATTCCTCATAGAAGCATTTATACCTCCTTATTTCAAAGTGAAGTTCATTTTAACAACTCTTTCTTGTGGTTTGATTTTTGAGGGATCTTCTTGTTTGATCTCGCTTTTCACTTTCCTGTGGTCCTTCCATCTCGTGGATATCTTCTTCACCTTCAACGTAGTAGGTCATTTTGGCCATGATGACCACCATGTCATGCACGTCAATTGATACCATTGGAGTATGGATGATGTTGAATTGGCCAAACTCCATGGTCCATTTGACAATCTTCTTAAAGTTACTGGCTTATGGAGAGCTTCTTTTAGGGGTAACTGGTGAGTACCTTGGTGCAGTGGGCATGGAAGTAGTGCCTCAATTTTTGAGAGCCTATTATGAGTGCAATAACAAACTTCTCCATTTCAGAGTAGTGGGACTGAGCTTACTAACATAGTAAACAAGTTATTGGTGTTTCTTTTTCCCTTTCACTAGTGCCGCACCTGTGGCATATTCGCATACAAGCGAGTAGAGGTAAAAAAAATTCCTTTTTTATGGTTTGGCTGCCCAAAGTGTTCCTCCAACTTGGTGAAGGCTCATTTGCATTCTTTGTTCCAAGTGAACCTTTTGCTCCTATTTAGAATGTTGAAGAAAAGAAGGCACTTATCTCTAGACCTTAAGATGATATGATTCACGGTCACTACCCTTTTCGTTATGTGAGAAGCATGTTAGTGTACCTCACTCCTAAAGGCTTCCCTTTGTTTTCTAGACATATACTTGGCAGGAAGCTTTCCAACATGGTGCGCAAAGTATTGTAAAATGATGGACTTTCTTCTCTTAGAAAGTTAACTGTGTACATGTTGAACTTTTGCCTTTTCTGCCAAAAAACTATGCGGACGTGTGCAAGGGTTACGCATGATGGAGTGGTGAGACACAGTCTTGAGACGACACACGTATAATAAGCCTCTCGATGTGACCACCCTTATAATGCACTCTGTCGGTAGGTTCTAAAAGTCCCCCTCGTCTAATTTTCTTGCGAGGTTTTGTCTCGAGGTGTGGCCTCTCTAAATGACCCCATGAGGTGAGTCATGTGACATGACGTTTTGGACTATATCGAGGTAACGCCAGGGTACAATGACTTTTAGAAATGTGGCCTTGCATGTTATCGTGTAGACCCTTTTCTTAAGCCCCTCGCATAGTGTATTGCTCACATAGAGGTATATTGCAGTGCAATTCTTCTGAACCATGTATAAGGGATGAGTAAGACCCTTTCTCTTTCCCTCTTTGGTAAGAGACTTTGAGAAGTCTTGTTACCTATTGTATAGGACTTTGAGAAACCCACTTTTTTCTTCAGTATGGGACATTGAGAAGTACTATTTTCTTTGGCATGGGACATTGAAAAGTCCACTTCTTTCTTTATCATAGGACTTTGAGAAGGCCACAATTGCTTTGTTGGAAGCAAAGGTTGGCTCATTGGAGGCCGCTCGTGTAAAGATTGCAGCTGAGGCCAGAGAGAATCTTCTTTTTTATGGTGTGGAACGTTGACTCCAACTTTGATTTCTCTCACTTTGGAGAAGACACACTCTAGCTTGTTACTGAATAGGCTGCCAATAATAAGTTGCCCCCTAGGCATGGCAGCCCAAGAGCGGGCTGAATGTTCATGCATGTTTCAATGCCTCATGCTTTTATGTATTCTTTCAATTTGGTTGTATAGTAGCTCATCTTATCTTTCCTGAGAGGTTTCTCCGGGCCTTTTATGTTTAGTCTAGAACTTTCATAAGTCATTTTATTTCTTTTTGTGAGACCTTTTGTGATCCCTTTTCTTTCCTTTTTGTGAGAACTTTTGCATAAGTTCTTATTTTTTAAGGAACTTACACGATTTCTCTCATTTTGGTTTCAACTTTTGTGCGACTAATTGTCTTTATTAAGGGTGTGTTAGGCTTTTGGACTTTGGCCACGCCTTTATATTTTTATGGTGGTTGTGAGGACGTATTGGCCTCCTGAGCCTTTATTGTCTTCTTTCGACATTGTATGTAAGGAGCTTTGATAAGCCCTTCCTTTATGAGAAATTGTTTATGTCATCTTTGTCATGATGACTATTTTGTGCAAGAAGTGTCATTCTCGTCAATATGCATAGTACTATTTTTACAAGAGTCGCCTTGAGGATCCTTTTGGCTAGACCGTTTGGTGGCCGCTCAAGACTTATTGGTGGACGTTCTCCTTGAGGCCTTAACCCTGATGGAGGTATTAGCCTTTATTATGAGGTTATCCTTGTTGAATCTTTTGGCTCCCTTGATATCCATAAGCGTAGCTAATCCTCATTAATTCAAGAGAGGCCTTGCAAATTTTTTCTTTTTTCTTTTTTGATGTATACCTTGTCCCCCCAAGTGGTTGGCGAGAGTTTATCTACTGAGAACTTTGGTAATTTTTCTCTCAACATACACTTTGACAATTTCGGTTGAGAATAAGTGTATGTGAGTTATATAACCGCATCTATGAGGATGGAATATAATATGCAAGATAGAAAATACATTCATTCATAACGAGTAGAATACAAAGGCACGCACGACAATATTGCATTTACTACATTGGGAGGTTAACTAGGCGATCTCTTTGATTCATGATATTACACATAAAACCTTACCAGATATTCCCTCCAGGTGCAAACTGCTTAAGTTACCTTGTAGGTTTCTTCACCCTCACAATGATCGACGTCAAAGCTTTCAGGATTTGGTGGGTCATTGATGCAGGATGTTGCAGTGTTTTTAGTTTCTTAGAGCATTCACGGGTGTTTTCCAAGGGTGGCTTGAAGCACTACTCTGACCTACCTGTCCCCAAGTTGTCACAGTCACCTTCCACCCAGATATACTTTAGGGCACTTTCGTAGAAGTCACCCATGTCTTCTATTTTCCATTTGAGCATACTTTCCCACATTTCATTATTAAGATATATTCCTCCGATGATGGTAATTTTAAGCTCGTTCTTTGACAACCTTTCCACTTTAGCCCTCTCTACATTGAAGCGTTGAATATACTTCCTCAAACTTTCACCTTTCCACTTTAGATACACGAGGTTCCTAGTGGGTACCACTATAACGCCCTACTTCCTTAGAGCCGTTACTAAGTGAGTTTAAAACGTGCTTTTAACTCGCTAATCGAGGTTTTAAGGTAAACGTGTAATTAAATCATAAAAAAAGACATAAGCTTTGAAAATAATTGCATTTACTGAAACTCATAAAACATTTAACATTTGGGTTCCCAAAAGACTATTTATAAATGTTTACAACTCAATATATATACTTTAAGTCGGCTAAACGACAAAAAAAAAATAACTTTAAAAAAAATACCCCTGACTAGGTAGCCAGGTAGACCAGACATGTACGCGTCGCGTCACCCTCTCCATTCTCATGGTCGGTTAGCTTTCTCCTTGCCCTTACCTGCACCACAGAGCACCCGTGAGCCGAAGCCCAGCAAGAAAACTCCACATAAACAGATAACATATGCATATGAACCATTTAGCATATAACCAATTTGTCAACAAGCTAAACACATACGGCCATGCCGTCTCAGGCGCTTTACCAGGCCCTGAGTTGCGGTCTACACCGTAAAGATATCCTAGGTATCCTTTAGGGTCTTACCCTAGCAACTCACACTCCACGTGCTAAACGTTGCTCCCGGCCCCTTGCCGTTCCCGGCCTTCGCCATTCCCGGCCTTCAGCGTTCCTAGCCTTCGCCGTTCCCGTCCTTCGCCGTTCCCCGCCTTCGCCGTTCCTAGCCATCGCCGTTCCCGGCCTTCGCCGTTCTCGACCTTCGCCGATCATTCACATATATGCATTCACAGTATAATCAAAATATAACTTAAACATATACTAACACAATTAGTGGGCTACACCCAACACATAATCACATAGGGTCATGCCCTGCAACACAACTATGGGGCCTAGCCCTGCTCTATGGGTAAAGCAGATTTCTTACCTGTGTCTCGAGCTTCTTGAGCACTGACCCCTCGAGCACGGTCCTCTAGTTCGAGCCTTACCGGGCACCTAGTCACAACATATACATTATACTCCCATTAATAACCAATTCAAAAACATCTTCCGGAACCATTCCCGAGCTCCTGGGACCTCCCGGATCCCCACACAAGGTGGCAGAAGCGTCCCCCGAGCCCCCTAGGAAAAAGCCTAAAAACTGAGATTTTCCCCTGTCCAGAAATGGCCTAGCGCCGTAGCGCCACCCTATGAGGGCCGCGGCGTACAGAAGGGTCCCCGTCCATTGATGCAGCCTAGAGACGCGGCACAGAAGAGTAAGGTCGCGGTGCCCCTACGCCAACCTAGAATTCTGGGTTTTCCCTTGCATTTTCCCCGAGCCAAAACACTCCCAAATCACTACCAAGACTTACCTAAGTCCCAAAATCAATTCAAAACCCAAAATAATCCATCTAACAACCTATAAACATCAGCAACAAACCTAGATACACAATCAAACTCAAGAATTACTTAGTGGTTCAAAATTCTCAAAACTTAAACCAGCCCCTGCATAGTTTAAACCAGCCTTCAGAATTCTTAAGCTAAACCAGAAATAACTTTAAGATATGCATGAAATTCATACCTCAAGATGGGATTCGACCTTGGGCTTCTTCCTACTCCTACTCCAAGCTAAATCTCCTTGATTCCCAGCTGAATTCTCACAAACAACAAGCTGCAAATTCAGCTTCAACCCTTATTCTCAAACTCTCAAAACAAGCTTAAACTTTAAAGAAAACACATGGATGAATTTCTTACCTCTGTGATTAACACACCCTTGAGCTAAAGCTTGAATTTAATTGCTCCAATCTCAGCCCTAAACCCCTTTCTTGATCCCAAGAGATTTGCCCTTCCTTCCTCTCCTTCTTGTTTCTTAGCTTTTCCTTCACTTTCTCCAAGAGCTGAATTTGTCCAAGTATAGAAAACGTAAATAACCTTCCCACTCAGCCATAGCTATCTAAATCCCAGCCAAAAGACCCATTTACCTTTTCATTGAACCCATATTCTAACTAATCCTCAAAGGCAACTTAGACCTTTCCTATCCTCCTACAAATATACCATTTTCTCACTTAGAGTAACTATCCTCAATGGTTACCTATGGTTACCCAAACCACTAAAATACCATTAACCATTAATTAAGAGTCCCCAACTAAATTTATAATATTCCTGAAATACCCCTAGGCTCCTCTCGAGCTGGGTATTTAATCCCGTTGTGACTTTAAGCGGAATAGCTCTCTAGAACCGTCTCGGAACGTGCATCACAAATAAATCACCAATATATCGAAAATATCACATATATTACATTTATGCCCTCAACAGGCTAAAATTACCAATTTTCCCATAAATACCAAATGGGGCCCACATGCATATTTAATCACCTAAACATGCATTCTAACCACATAATCATATAATACACATATATTATCATAATGAACCATTTATTGCCCTCCAGGCACGCTAATCAAGACCCAAAGTCTTATTAGCAAATTTGGGTCGCTACAACCACGTAGCCATGTGAGATGCAGTGTTGCCAACAAGATTCCCTTTCATAAGGCATCATGCGTGGTTCCTTGGAGTGTGTTTCTTTGAAGTGGGATGGGAGAGGCCCTGCTAGTTTCTCCCTTGGGAGTTGAGCATTTTTATTAGACTCCTCTCAGCCTTTCTCTTTGCACGGCTGCTATCCTGCTTCTATGATCCTATATGGTCGTATCCAGCCCCTTCCTCCTCACAGTTAACAAACTCAATAGGTTGATGGCGGGTATAGCTTGTGTTATAATCTTCTTCATGGGAGGAGTTGGGAGGACTTCCTTTACTTTCACTCTTTCTTCCTTGCATTGGGATCTGTTTTCCTCATTGACTAATGTCCTTCTAATTTTATTGGTGTTTCCAGCATGCGCTGGCTCCCACTTTCTTGGCCGCATTTTGGCATGGATCTTCCGCGGTGATCTAAGCATAGGGAGTGGTTTCTTTCAAGTTGGATGTAATGCCCTGAAATCCCTAATGTGGTTTAGTGGCTGGATTAGTAGGCCGGGAGGGCCATAACTGTTTAATTATGCCATTAGATGATAATATGCATGTTTATGTGAATTATATTATAATATGATGTTATATGCATGCATGTGGGTCCACATTTGATTATTAGGGTGTTTTGGTAATTTTGCCTTTTGAGGGCATATTTGTGTATTTGGGTGCATATTGTGATTTGTAAATGAGATCCCATTATTATGGTGATATATTCGAGCTATTCGACATGAGACGGTCTTATATTATGAATTAGCAGTTTTGTCATAACGTGGGTCTTTTACTGGGATATTGAGTAATGAGAATGTTATTTGATGCTAAATTGGGAGTTATTGAGATCAGGAGGAAATTCTTCAATTTTTGACTATAATGTTCCTGGGGAGGTTTTTGGGGCCCCAAGCACTAGGTTTTATTTGAGGTTACTTAAGCTTGAAGTAACTTGTCAGATAGAACGTACGTTCGAAAAACCTCTCGTTCTCTTTCCGTTAGTTCGTTTTCCCGTTCGAAGTGTTTTCGAAGAATCTCGAGTTCTAGGAGTCGGAATCATGCGAGGATCGAGGTATAGCAATCCTAGTAAAGATTAGAAGCTTCTTGACCGAAGGTTTTGACAAGAAACAACCTAATCAAAGGTAATCTAAGTTTTAAGTTTTTAGTTTTTAGAGTTTCTAAGCTTAGAATTGGTTTTTGTGAATCGTTGAGTTTTTGGTTCGTTTGAGCCTTGGGATTTGATGGTTTTGGATCATTGGGAAGCTTGGGAACTTTGATTTGATGATTTGGAAGTGTTTAGGTATGATTTTGGAAGGTTTGGGATGAAGGAGAACGTGTTTGGGGATGGCTTTGGCTTGGGGACCGCGACCCTATTCTTGGACGCCGCGACCTTAGCTCGAAGAAGCAGGTGGAGCGATTTTTCCTTTGTTGGGCGCTGCAGCCCTTGCTCCTGGAGTTGCTGGGGGCCGTGGCCCAAGGTGTTAGGGTCGCAACCCTTGGACAGGTTTGAGCCCATTTGATTGTTTTGACCCTTGGTTTTAGGTGTGGGGATTGTTCCTACTACCCAGATTAGTGGGGATTGATGTCCCAAAGGCTAGATCTTGGTTTGGGAACCCTTGTTTATCATTTTATTGATGGTGTCCCATATTTGGTTTTGACTAGGTGAAGGCTAAAGGGCTAAAAGCCAGATCGTTCTCAAGGGTCGTTCTTGTTCTATTTCTCGCTCGAATCAGAGGTAAGAAAACTGCACCCTGTGTATGTGACATGCATGATTATTCTTGAGGCATGCTGATTGTGTAAATGTGGACATGGATTGATTATTGAATGCTTTGCAAATCTTTCTCACTTGTGCATGGTACTGACTAATTAGTCAAATTTGGCAAAGGTGTAAGTATCAACTGTGAAGCTAGGACTTATTAGTCAAGTTCGGCAGTGGTAATGGGCACTGGTCACACAGTGCTGACTTATAAGTCAGGACGACCTTAGCATGTTTGACGCAAGCCAATAAAGATTGGATCTAATCGACATCTACATTAAATGACTAAGAAGAGCGTTAATGCTGGACTGAGCTCAAGTTTGATGAAAACTAAAAGCGCTTGTGTGTCACTCATCTATTAAGTTAAAGACTTATCCATCAGTCTCTCATCTGTTTAAGCTAGTGACTTACCCAGCAGTCACTCATATATTTAAGTTTGTGACTTACCCAGCAGTCACTCATCTGTTTAAATTAGTGACTTGCTTGTCAGTCACTCATTATGGTTTACCAGAACCTCAAGTGATATTCACTCATCTGTTTAAGAGATATAAGCTCTGTGTGATTATAATGATAATCAGTTGATAATATCTATATGCATTATTGTGTTTTCTTGCTGGGCCTTAGCTCATGGGTGCTATGTGGTGCAGGAAAAGGGAAAGAAAAGCTCACCCAACCTTGAGCGGAGAGCTTAGGTGGTGATGTGTACATATGCAGTCGCTTGACCACCATGGCCAAGGAGTTCTCAGAGGAACTAGGGGGTTTACACTATTTTTGCCGCTTAGGTCGGCAGGTTTGTAAATTTGAAATAATAATGACCATTTTGAGTTGTAAATAACTTGTAAATGTTTTTGATGGGCCCATGAACAGTTTTGTGTATTTAATAAAATATATCCTTTCCTTTTTATTGGTTTTTCACCTTAGCCTGTTAATAACACTTAGATGCACATTTTTAACCAAAGGACTCGGGTAACGAGTCAAATTTCTGGTTCACCGTTCACTATAATTGTTCTGGGGTAACCAAGGCATTACAACTTGGTATCAGAGCATGCTAAGGTTAAGGTTCCTGTAAACTGGCTGGCCATGTACACACATCACTGAAGTCAAGCTCGACTCATGGTTTGGTAACTATTTATGTAGTTATATGTATAACTGCTTAAATATAGTATATATGCTTTACCTGTATGCATGAGACACCATGTTAAACTTGTGCCCTGAAATACTATATCCTCAGCAAATGTGTGCTAATTAGTACTGAGATTGCTGGAACAAACTTATCAGAATGGTTGTTTGTGAATTATTATGTGACACATGCTAAGTGCTAAATGTTATAAACATGTATCTACTTGTATAATTGTATGACTGTGGAATATGATAATTGTCTGCTTGTTCTTGGACCGTAAGGCGGTAAGTGGTTTAGTTATTACTACCCGACTGGCCGTATTGATCAATGTTTCAGCAAGGTATAACAGATAAGAATGAATCCAGGGCAGACAGATACGTCAGTTGGCCAAAGTGATCAAGGCCAGAATAATAACAGTCAGGGTCAGGAAAATGACCAGTCACAGATTCCACAGCCAGCTCCTGCAAACTGGCAGCAGATAATCAGTGATTTGTAGGCAACAGTGTTGAGACAGGGAGAAGAGCTTCGTCTCCTGAGACAACAGGAAGCGCCTGCAGTGGCCAGTTTATCAGAGGCACCTCCTATGTCGGTGCCAGCGGCAGAACAGCTGCCTGAGGTTGGAAATAAATGGGAGACTCTTTATGAAAGGTTCAGGAATCAACAACCTCCAGTATTTGTGGGCAGTGCAGATCCTGCCAAGGCGGAGCAATGGATGAGTATGATTACCACTATCCTTGATTTCATGAGGGTATCTAGTAATGAGAGGGTGGCCTGTGCCACTTATATGTTTCAGGAGGATGCCCGAATTTGGTGGGAGGTTATTACCCAGATCAAGAATGTAAATGCCTGAGTTGGGAGGAGTTTCAAACTTTGTTTAATGAGAAATATTATAACGATGCCATCAGGGTAGCTAAAGCTGAGGAATTCATTAGGCTACTTCAGGGAAGTTTGTCAATCACTGAGTATGCCTTAAAATTTGATCGTTTGGCGAAATTTTCCATGGAACTGGTGCCCACTAACGGGACCAGAAGAGAGAGATTCCTTCAGGGGCTACAGCCCAGATTAGCTCGTGATGTACGTATCACCATTGTGGCTGGGGTTACTACCTATGCACAAGTGGTTGAGAAGGCAATCATAGCTGAGAGTTCAGAGAACAAGATTTTGCGTGACAGTGCAGCCAGAAAAGATTTTAGGAGGACATGTCCTCCATTTGAGGGTTCTGGTAGGGGTGTAGGCCCCAGTGATCAGAAGAGGAAGGATCCTGACACGTTCCCAGTTCCAGGTCCTGATAGGCAGCCCCGTGGTATTTCAATGGGTCTTCCAAGGGGTAGTGAAGCCTGGAAGACTCATCATGAATGCCTTAGATGCAAGAGGCATCATTTGGGAGAGTGTAGGGAAAAGGCCTGCTACTTGTGTGGAGCAGGGGGTCATTTTAAGAAGGATTTCCCTCAGGTAAGAAATGAAGAACCTAGGAAAACGGACAGCTTGGCCCCAGCTCGAGTGTTCGCATTGACACAAGCAGAAGCTAAGGTTTCTCCCTCAGTAGTTACAGGTCAGCTTCTTAGTGCTGGAACCCCTTATAATGTATTGATTGATTCTGGTGCTATACATTCTTTTGTTGCTAGTAGTATTATTGATAGACTGTGTAGACCTTGTGATTTTTATGCTGTGGGGTTTGGAACTTTGCTACGCACTGGAGAGTTAGTGGTATCCAGGAGATGGGTCAGATCTTTGCCAGTGACAGTGGAGGGCAGAGAGTTATCAGTGGATTTGATAGAGTTGGTTATGACTGACTTCAACATGATATTGGGTATGGATTGGTTGGCAAAGTATGGGGCAACCATTGATTGTAGAAGGAAGATGGTCACCTTTGAGCCTGAAGGTGAGGATCCTTTTGTGTTTGTTGGTGCTGTGCATGGACCTTGCATACCTATGATTTATGTATTAAGGGCTAGGGATCTATTGCAAGGAGGTTGTATTGGATTCTTAGCAAGTGTGGTTGATACCACTCAGGTCGTGCCAGTGAGACCAGAAAAGACTAGACTTGTTTGTGAATTCCTTGATGTGTTTCCAGAAGATTTGCCAGGGTTGCCACCGCACAGAGAAATTGAGTTTGTTATAGAATTGGCACCAGGGACGGAGCCAGTGTCTAGAACACCTTACAGAATGGCCCCGGCTGAGTTGAAAGAGTTAAAGGTGCAGTTGCAAGAACTGTTGGATTTGGGTTTTATCAGACCTAGCTTCTCACCTTGACTAGATTCATAGGCAAAACCAGAGGATCGTTGTGGGGGAAGTGCACACCCCTTTCTTTTCTCAACTCTCCTCCAAATCAAGGGCCTCCGAATATGGTTCTAACTTCCCCTAGCACCTCCGAGGCTCGTTCTTGAGCTAATAGCAAGCTGTTCTCTCCTCTAATCTTGGGTTCTCCCTTCTAACGTACTTGCCTAGGTGTTCCATGCGTATGAGCTCTTCAATGTCTACCTTTAAATGGGTACACTTTGTTGTGGTGTGGCCTATATCCTTGTGCTACCACCAATGCTTGTGGGGTTTCCTTTTGGATCGGTCATTCGTCATTGGCAAAGGTCTCTCGAATGGGAGATGATATTTTGTTTGTGAGGAAAATGTGTTCCCTTGTATCAGCCAATTCTTTATAGAAGGCATATGGCTCATACTTGGCTACATCGTCGTGCTTATGCTTCCTTTGCTGCTCATTCTTTAGTCCTTTGTAAACTCTTTTCTTTTTGACATTGCTCGGGTTGTTTCTAGAAGAAGGCTTAGGCGAAGGCTCGCTTCCCCCAGCCCTTAGGTTCTCATGTCCTTCTTCAACTTTGATATACTTATGTGCACTTTTGAAGAAGTCATCTAAGCTTGCGACCTCTCTTTTGAGCATATTATCCCATAATTTACTTCCTGGGCTAACTTCAGCCATGATAGCCATCTTGAGCTCGGCTCTAGTTAAGCTTCCCACTTTAGCGACTTTCATATTGAAGCTATACATATAGCTTTTCAGGCTTTCACTCTCGCCTTGCTTTATGTTAGCGAGGCTAGTACCTAACCTAGCATAATCACGAATTGCGTGGTGCTGTTGAAAAAATTCATCAGAGAGATGCTGCCATCACTTGATGGTTCCTAGCCTTAATTTTATAAACAATTTGTACGCAACTCCTTTGAGTATGATAGTGAAACAATGGCATCTTGCTTTGTTATGGACCCCCCTTAACTTCATCAGCTCTTTGAAAGTATCTAAGTGATACTTAGGGTCCGTAGTGTCGTCGTATGGAGTCATGTAAGGCTCCTTAAACTTGGCAAGATGTCGTTCAACTTGAATTTCTCTTATGAAAGGTGGCTCATAGTCAAACTCGTCATCGACCATGTGTCCCCTAGACGAGTGACTATTTTTCTTTGAAGGCTTCTCATTTCGGTGTCCAACTCTTGTCTCCTTCTATTCAAGGAGTCCCTTAGATCGGACGAGTTGGCCTTCTCTTTCCCTATGTCCTTCGGAGGAGCCATAGGAGGTGTTGTCTTCATGTCTGAACTTTTTCTCTTGAGCTTCTCTCTTAGGTCAAGGGTCGCTTCCTTAGATGGTACTTCTACTTCCTTCCAATAACAAGCATCGTCCCTCCACCTCTGCTCTTTGGGGTGGCTCAGGGCCTTCATGATGCTTTCGTCGAGGAGTGTTGGTAGTGGAAATTTTGGTTCTCCCATCGTCCGCGGGGATGGTGGTTTCCCCTCTCTCATGCTCTTTCTCCTTATGCTTGGGAAGGGGCATGCTTGGCTTCCCTTGTAGCAGGTCGTTCATCACCTCTTGCTTGTTCTCTAGCGTGGTCTCCATCGTCTGATTATTCTTGTGCAACTCACTTATCTCATCTTCATAAGAGAGGTTTGGGGGGCTGGAGGTCACAGAATACATTGGGAGACTCTTGCTAGGCCTACGTGTCAAAGGACTTGGATCCCGGTAGCCAGAACGCAGTGCAGTTGGTGATCGAGGAGGAGGATGCATACCCAAGCCACCTACGGGGACGACTGATGGTGCTGGAGGATCTCCATTAGGTGGGAAAGCAGGGGATCACACCTCCTTTTCCTCACCAGGGGTTGGATGTTCCTCTGGTTTACCTCGGTACTCAGGCGGCGGAGGATATCTCATCGAGGCTCTTAGTTGTTCTTCTTGTAGGTGGACCTCAATATCTTATAAGTCCCATAGGCGTCTTGAGTGCCTTGGAATTTTCCCTTGTCAGAATCGATGGAAGAATGGTAGCTTGATACTTGTCCTTCCCACAAACGACGCCAAATTGTTAACGATGAGAACTCGTCAACGAAGTTGAGTTGGAAAACTTGTAAATTTAGTAGAAAATGAAGAACTTAAAAGAACTAGAAGTAAAGTTGCAAAGTAAAAATCCAGATAAAATGTTTGTATTTCATTGAAGTCTCAGCTTACAAATGAATTTTCTTGACCCCCCGCAATGATTAGGAAGGCCCTATTTATAGGAAGTTCTAATAGCTCTTTGTACAAAAATGGCCCCAAGGGGACAAAGAGGTGGTAGTACGGCAGGAACCTCTGAGGATCTTCAAGCAGACGTTAGTGGTGTCACGCTTTAGGCCTGTTGGGCATGACATTTGTCGGAGGCATGGGACAATGTATGCCTCCTCCTAGTATTTTGTATGACCATTACTCTTCTGATTTAGTACGGCCACTACTCTTTTGATTGTCGTGTCTAGTTCGTACATCCTACTACTTGGGCCTTTTTGGTACCTCCTTTTTACCCATGCCTTAATAATTCCTTGAGAGCCTAAGTGGACGACATTTATAGCTTGAGGTTGAGGGGGTATTTTGCCTAAATGATGTATGGACTCTCTGAGCTTATTTCATTTCAAAAAAAGTGATGGCCTTAAGTTTGTATTCCAAGTTTGTTGAGGCCCTCCAAATTATCTCCTTAACTTCTATGGACTCCTACACATGTTTCATGGTCCAAAGAGGAGTCGAACCTGTGTTTGGGCTTCAGGGGGGACTTGAGCTTGCCTATAAGCTGTAGGCAGGCTTGAGCTCGTCCCCCTCCCCCCCCCCCCCCAATCTCTAGGAAGGCTTAAGCTCGCCCCTAAGTTCTAGGGAGTCTTGAGCTTTCTCCCCAAGCTCTAGGGAGGCTTGAGCTCCCTCCCCAAGCTCTAGGGATACTTGATCTCCCCCCTAAGTTCGAAGGTTTCTTGAGCTCGCCCCCAAGCTCTAAGGACGCTTGAGCTCGCCCTCCAAGCCCTATAGAGGCTTAAGCTTGCCTCGCATGCTCTAGGGAGGCTTGAGCTTGCCCCACAAGATCTAGCGAGGCTTGAGCTCGCCCCATGTTCTAGGGAGGCTTGAGGTCAACCCCCAAGCTTCAGGGAGGCTTGAGCTCACCCCCAAGCTCTAGAGAGGCTTAAACTTGATCCCCCCCATGCTTTAGGGAGGCTTGAGCTGTCCCCATGTTCCAGGGACGCTTGAACTCATCCCCAAGCTCTAGGGAGGCTTGATCTCAGCCCCAAGTTCTAGGGAGGCTTCATCTTGCCCCCAAGTTCTAGGGAGGCTTGCGCTCACCCCCAAGCTCCAAGGAGGCCTGAGCTTTCCATGCATGCTCTTGGGAGGCTTGAGCTTACCCTGGAAGATCTAAGGAGGCTTGCACTTCCCCAAAGCTTAAGCTTGAGCTCGCCCCAAGCTCTAGAAAGGCTTAAGCTCGCCCCACAATTTCCAGGGAGGCTTGAGCTCACCCTCCAACCTCTAGGGATGCTTGTGCTCGGCCCCCAAGCTCCAGGGAGGCTTAAGCTCGCCCCAAAGCTGTAGGGAGGCTTGAACTCGCCCCCTTGCTTTAGAGAGGCTTGGGCTCATCCCCAAATATCTAGGGAGGCTTAAGCTCATCCCCATGATCTAGGGAGGCTTGAAATCACCCCACAAGCTCTAGGGAGGCTTGATCTTTCCCCAAGCTCTGGGGAGGCCTGAGCTCATCCGCAAGCTCTAGGGAGCCTTAAGCTCGCCCTCCAAGCTCTAGGGAGGCTCAAGCTCGCACCCAAGCTCCAGGGAGGTGTGAGTTTGATCCCCGATGCTTTTCCTATTTGTTCGTACTCATCTTGGGTGCTTGTTCGATGCTTTGAATCTCTTACCATTCTTCCTCATCCACACCTTTCATTGCCCTCGAGTGAGATATTGAGGCCTAGGTGTGTGAGGTGAGGCTTCGTGACCCTCAGGTTGTGCTCAGACCTTTGCCTTGGCGAATTTTTTTGTATTTACAGGTTGGTCTGTTAAAACTTCGATCTAATGGGCTTGGAAATATAGTCTCAATTTCCTTGCTGCCAGTAGTGAGCAGTATGCCTGTTTTTCAATTAAAGGATATCTTATTTTCGCTCGTACCAGCCTCTTGGTAATGTTGCACATCGGATGCTAAGTTCTATCTTCTTCCCTTATAAATGTTGCACTATCAGGATGCTTAGTGACTGCCTGATAAATAAGAAGTGTTTTGCCATCAATTTGTTTTGACAAAACTGGTGGTTGTGCAAGATGCTCCTTGAGAGCTTGGAAAGATTTCCCCAACTCCTCTGTCCACTCAAACTTGTTGTTCCCCTTTAGCAGGTTGAAGAATGGAGCACATTTGTCAGTCAATTTTGATACAAATCTGCTAAGGGTTGCTATTCGTCCAGTGAGGATTTGTACATCCTTTATCTTGAATTTCTCTAGGATTGTTTATATTCCTTGTGAATTAACGATGAACCCAAGAAAATTTTCAGAGCATACTGGAAACAAGCAGTTTGAGGGTTAAGCTTCACATTATGATGCTTTAAAATATTAAACAGTTCTGGTAAGTCTTGAACATGCCCCCCAAATGTCTTTGATTTAACCAGCATGTCGTCGACATAGAATTCCATGTTGTTGCCTATCTGGTTCTTGAATATCATGTTGACTAATAGCTGGCACGTCGCGCCAGTGTTTTTGAGTCTGAAAGTCATTACTTTGTAACAGTATAAGCCTATGTCAGTCTTGAAACAAGCATGCTCATCGGGAGGGTGCATGCTAATTTAATTATACCATAAGTAGACATCCATAAAAGTAAGGACTTCATATGCAGCAGTAGCATTAACTAGCTGGTCGATCCTAGGCAAAGGAAAATAGTCTTTCGGGCATGTTTTGTTTAAATTGGTGAAATCAACATAGGTTCTCCATTTTCCATTGGGATGTGGTACTAGAACGGGGATTGCACCCCATTCTGGGTAAAAATCTTCTTGTATGAACTCATTATCCTTTAATCTTTCAACTTCCTCTTTTAAGACCTTAGATCTTTCTTTATCGACCAACCTATTTTTTTTGCTGGACAGGCTTGAAGTTGTTTTTATCAATATTTAAGGCATGGCTAATCAAGGTAGGTCTAATGCCTATAATACCTTTATGCGACCAAGAAAACATGTTCCGGATGTGTTTTAAAAAACTTGTGAGTTCTTTTTTGACTTTTTCGACTAACTTTTTTCTGATTCTAACTGTCATGGTTGGTTCTTCTAAATTGAATGAGACTTCCTCGAGGCCTTCAATTAGCCTTACTCCAGTATCTTAATCCTAAAGCGAGGATCAAAGTCTATCTCCTCGCTTTGGGTAATGCCCTATTTAGAGGTGTTCTCCTCATGTTCCTCTAAGTTACTCACTTCCATTGTTGATGTCGGCATGTATACTGCTGGTCCAACAAAAATCATGCTGGTCGTGACTTGGCATATTTCAGCAGTGGTGATGGAAGAATTGTAACATTCTCGGAATTCTCTTTGATTTCCTTTAACACATCCTATCCCAAAATTAGTTGGCAACTTCATTGTGAGATGTTGTAACGCCCTACTTCCTTAGAGTCGTTACTAAGTTAGTTTAAAACATGCCATTAACTCGCTAATCGAGGTTTTAGGTTAAAAGTGTAGCTAAACTATATTAAAGGTCGTTTAATGTCAAAATTTGGTCATTCATTGAAAGTACAAAAGGTTAAACATTTGGGATCCCAAAATGCCGTTTAGAAAAAAAAATACTTTACAACTAAAAATACATTTATGGTCGACTAGGTGACAAATTCAAGTCAATATAATGCATTTTTCCCGAAATAACCCTGGTCGTGGCAGCCAGGTAGGCCGAACATGTACCCATCGCTCCACGCTCTCCATACTCATGGTTGGTTGACCTTTCCTTTGCCCTTACCTGTACCATAGAGCACCCGTGAGCTGAAGCCCAGCAAGAAAACTCAACACAAAACAATTAACATTTGCATATCTATCAACAACATATAACAAAGCAGCCAACATGTTAAACACATAGCGACAATGTCGTTCCAAGCGCTTTACCAGGCTTTGGGTTTGTGGTCTTCACCGAGAGGATGAATCCATTATCCTAGGAGGGTCTCGCCCTAATAGCCTGCACTCCACGTGCTCAACGTCGGCCTCTTGCCGTTCTCGGCTTTTCACTTTGCATGCTCAACGCCGTTCCGATCCCCTTGCCGTGCTCGGCTTTCTGCCGTTCTCGGTCTTCGCCGTTCATTCACAAATATGCATTACATAGCATAATATCAACATATATTTAAACATACATTAAACATAAACAATAGGGCTACACCCTGCAATTTAATCATTAGGGTCGTGCCCTGCAATACAAGCAATAGGGCCACGCCCTGCTCTACGGGTACAACAGTTCTCTTACTTTTGTCCCAAGCTATCTGAGCACCGCAATTCCGAGCATAGTCATCTAACACGGGCCTCGTTGAAAACCTAGTCACAACACATTTATAAAAGCCATTCATCAAATTATAATCCAATAAATAGCTTCGAGACATAAATCTAGCGCCCGGGACCTTAGATTCTACCAAACTGTGTAGTAGAAACCTTCCCGAGCCTTAATGTTTGAATTCCCGAGCTAAAAACCTTCGAATAGCCAAACTTCAGCATTTGGGCCGCGGCCCAGCCCCCTCAAGGGCCGCGGTGCGCCCTAAGTCAAAGGAAAAATGCCTCTCTGCTGAGAGACACGGGCAGCAGCGCTTGGGAAATTTTTTCCGAGCAGACCGCGGGGCGTGATGAATAGGGCCATGGTGCGAGCCCGAAACCTAGAAATTCCATGCAAATTTTACGAGGTAACTCCTCTGAAATCAACCCAAATCAATACCTAAACCCATAATTTGCCCTAGATTTCTTATCCTTATAGCTCAAGTAGTCTAACCATCCTATAAACAATCTCATGATTTCTCCAAATAACCGAAAACAAAATCATAACTCAGCTCACATACCACTTCCAATTTCCAGCAAAATTCATAGAGAATTAAGTATGAAATCTTACCTCTGTTACAGATTGGGCCTGAGCAATTCCTATACACTTCAAGCCCTCAATCCTTTAGTCCCTTAGCCTAAAGTACAAAAGTATCCTCCAAAATCCTCAAACACCATATGAGAGAGAGGTAATCGGTGGAGAGAGAGAGAACCAAAACTGAGTATTCAATCTGTTTACTTTTCCCTTCTAACCCCTTAGCAGTCAAAGAAATCTAAGCATATCCTTGCCAAAAGTCTAAAATACCTCTTAAGCTTATCCTAAATCCTTAAGTGACCCAAGGGAAATTCCATCATTTGCTTTATCCCGCTAATTCCTTGAGTATTCCCATAAATCCCTATTTAACCCCGACATGTCCAAATCATTACCAAATTACTCAATAATTCCCAAACACATATAACATTCCCAAAATACCCCTAGGCTCCTCCCGAGCCGGGAATTTGACCCCGCTGTAACTTTCTAGCTAAACTGCTCCCTATAACTGTCTCGGATCGTGCATTACAAATATATCACCACTCACACATGGTATAAATCTCAATATACACAAATATTGCATTTATGCCCTCAACATGCTAAAATTACAAATATGCCCCTAATAGCCAAATGGGGCCCACATGCATATTTAATTCACTTCAACATGCATTTCTAATCACATAGTCATCAAATTCACATATTAACATATTTAATTCAATTATTGCCCTCCCAGCACGCTAATTAAGGCCTTGGGCCTTTTTAGAAAATTTGGGATGCTACAACTATCCTTTCCTTATAGAAATTCTGTCCTCGAAATTACCTAAATAACTCGGGATACCGATCCCAAATATCTATCTCAAGTTCCCACACCACCTCTTCTACCTTGTTGTTCCTCCACAACAATTTTACTAAGGCAATGGTCTTTCTCCGCAAGACCTTATCCTTTCGGTCGAGAATCTGAATCGGCTTCTCCTCATATGATAAATCCTGATCCAGCTCCAAGTTCTCATAACGCAGCACATGAGTATAATCTGGTACATACTTCCAGAGCATGGATAGACGAAACACATTGTGAACCCCTGATAGAGCTGGACGCATAGCCAATCTATAAGCTACTTCTCCAACTAGTTCCAGAATCTCAAAGGGGCCAACAAACCTAGGGCTCAGCTTACCCCAAACACCAAACTGTTTCACCCCTATAAAGGGAGAAACTATGAGAAACACGTGGTCATCGACTTGAAACTCTACATTCCTGTGTCTCAAGTCTGAGTAACTCTTTTAGCAGCTCTGGAAGCGAACATTCAAGCTCTAAATTTTTCAATCACCTCATTTTTCCTCTGAATAACCTCAGGACCCATATATGTCCTCTCACCCATCTTATCCCAATGGATAGGTGACCTGCACTTCCTCCCATATAACATCTCATACAGAACAACTCTGATAGTCGCCTGATAACTATTATTGTACGAAAACACAATCAAAGGGAGATACTTACTCCAAGATCCACCAAAATCCAGCACACAGGCTCGTAACATATTCTCCAGTATCTGAATCATCCTCTCAGACTATCCATCTGTCTGAGGATGATAAGCAATACTATACCGCAACTACATGCCCATAGCCTTTTGCACGCTCTCCCGAAACTTGAAGGTAAAGGTGGGGTCCCTGTCGGATAATATCGACCTCGGAGCTCCATGAAGTTGTATTCCTTCACCTACAACTTAGCATACTTCTCCACAGTATACGTTGTCCTAATAGGAAAAAAGCGGGCGGACTTAGTATACCTGTCTACAATCACCCACACTGAATCATGTTGTGCCACAGTCTTTGGTAACCCAACAACGAAGTCCATGGTGATATCCTCCCATTTCCAGTCTGGAATCCCTAGAGGCTGCAACAACCCTACTGGCCTCTGATGTTCAGCCTTTACCTGCTGACAAGTTAAACACTTGGCCACATAATCCACTACATCTCTCTTCATCCCCAGCCACCAATACAATGTTCTCAAATCTTGGTACATCTTCGTGGTACTCAGATGTAAAGAGTAGGGAGTGGTATGAGAATCGTCCAAGATCTCTCCCCTGATACAAGAATCCATCGGAACACAAATCTGGCCTTTGAACTTCAGTAATTCCATCTCCTAAACAGAAAAGTCTTTAGCCACTCCGGCTAAGACGCCCTCCTTATACTCTCTCAACTGGGGATCCTCTCAAGGAGCGTAGACTGAAGAGTGATGTTGGCTAACTGACCAACCACCAAATCTATACCTGCTCTACTCATCTCTTCAACTAACTTTTTTAATATCTGCCTTGAACTGAATAACTCTCCTGGGCCTTTCCGACTCAGCGCATCAGCCACTACATTGGCCTTCCCAGGATGATATAGAATATCACAATCATAATCCTTTACCAATTCCAACCAGTATCTTCGGTGCATATTCAGATCCTTCTGAGTAAAGAAGTACTTCAAACTCTTATGGTCGGTGTATATTTCGCACTTCTCGCCATATAGATAATGTATCCAAACCTTAAGTGCAAATACCACCGTCGCCAATTCCAAATCATGTGTGGGATATCTCTGCTCATACTCCTTTAGCTATCTCTACGCGTAGGCTATCACCTTTTCGACTTGCATCAGTATGAACCTCAAACCCTTTCTGGAAGCATCACAATAAACCATGAACTTCTCATTGTCTGACGGTAGACTCAAAACTGGAGAAGTCATTAGTCGCCACTTCAATTCATTAAAAATGTTCTCACACCTGTCTGTCCATACATACTTAGTCTTCTTACGCATCAATTTGGTTAATGGAGTTGCTATTTTGGAGAATCCCTCAAGGAACCGTTGATAGTACCCTGCCAATCCCAAAAAGCTCCTAACCTCCGGTACACTGCTCGACCTAGGCTAATATTTCACTGCCTCAATCTTGCTTGGGTCAACTAGAATCCCCTCCTTATTGACAATGTGACCCAAAGTGTCATTTGCAGTAGACACAACTCACACTTGCTGAACTTAGCATATAACCTATGCTCCATCAACCGCTGCAATACCGAGTGTAGATGTTGCTTGTGCTCTGTCTCGGACTGAGAGTACACCAGTATGTCGTCAATGAACACAATCACAAACTTATCCAAATAGTCCTGAAAGACTCTATTCATTAAATCCATGAAGTCTGCAGGGGCATTCGTTAATCCAAAGGACTTAACCAGGAATTCATAGTATCCATACCTTGTTCGCAAAGTGGTCTTTGGTATGTCCGCCTCTTTAATCCTTAATTGGTGGTAACCTGACCGAAGGTCAATCTTAGAGAACACTATCTTCCCCTATAGCTGGTCAAACAAGCCGTCGATCCTAGGTAGTGGGTACTTGTTCTTAATGGTCAACTTGTTTAGCCATTGTAGTCAATACACATCCTTAAAGATCCATCCTTTTTCTTGACGAACAACACTGGAACACCCAATGGCGAGAAACTCGGTCTAATGAATCCCAAATCCAGTAACTCTTGCAACTAAATCTTCAGTTCCTTCTACTCTTCTGGAGGCATTCTATAAGGTATCTTAGATACTGGCTCTGCCCCTGGCACCAATTATATAGCAAACTCGATCTCTCGGTGTGGCGGTAATCCTGGAAAATCTGCGGGGAATAAATTTGGAAACTCGCATACCAGTCTAGTCTCATGCGGTCCAGCCGACACAACTCTAAAGGTATCCACAATATTTACTAGGAATCCTATGCAACCCTTCTGCATCAGGTCTCTATCCTTCAGTGACAAAATCATAGGTACTCACGATCCACTCACTGTCCCCACGAATACAAAGGGCATCTCCCATTCCGGTTCAAAAGTCACCATCCTGCGCTTGTGGTCAATCATCGCCCTGTGATACGATAGCCAATCCATCCATAGGATCATATCGAAGTCATCCATTGCTAACTCAATCAGATTAACAAAAAACTCCCTACTGTCTATCTCTATTGGAAATGCTCTAACCCATCTCCTAGAGACTACCAGTTCTCTAGTTGGCAACAAAGTCTGAAATCCCCTAGGATACAAATCACTAGGTCTACACAGCTGATTTATCACTCTAGCAGAGATAAATGAATGAGTAGAACCTGAATCAATCAAAGCAATTAAAGAAGAACAACACTAGAAATCTGACTTGTCACAACTGAGGGGCTAGCCTTAGCCTCAATCTGGGTCAAGGTAAATACTCTGGCAGAAGTGAGAGTGTCGCTCTGCTTTGGCTTTTCCTTCTTGGCTTGTGGGCAGTCCTTCCTCAGATGACTAATACTCCCACAAGTAAAGCAGGTCCTGATCTTGCACTCTCCCTAATGTCGTTGTCTGCACCGTCCTCCGAGCATCTTGCCGAGTAGTGCCCTTTCTCCATATCTGATCCTCGGCCCCCTCAGTTGTAAGGGCCGTATCCACTACCTATGCACAAGTGGTAGTCCCCAGATCCAAGGTTATCTTCACATCACGAGCGATCATGACATTCAATCCCCACACAAACCGATCCCTCCGTGCCATATCAGTCGGCACTAGATGTGGCCCGAACTTTACCAATCGGTCAAACTTCAAAGCATACTCAGTAACTGTCATTCGATTCTGAGTTAGGTTGGTAAACTCATCAACAATCGCATCTTGAACTGTGACACTGTAGTACTTCTCATTGAAAATAATCCTGAACTCTTCCCAAGTCATAACTGCGACATTTCTTCTTTGCGACACAACATCCCACCAGATGCGGGCGTCTTCTCTCAACATGTAGCTGGCACAAGCTACTCTCTTATTCCCTTCCACCCTCATGAATTCCAAGATGGAAGAAATCATGTTCATCCACTACTCTGCCCGCAGTGGGTATGGTCCACCCTCGAAGGTGGGAGGGTGCTGCATCCTGAACCTCTCATACAAAGTTTCCCATCTATTTTCCACATCAGGTTGGGTTGGCACTGGTGCCACAACCTGTGGAACCTACAACCCTCGAAGGGGCCTATCGCCTCAACTGTCGAAACTCTTCTTCTGTTCAGTGAAGTCTAGCTTCCATCTCGGAAAATGACTGTTGCCAATTCGGTGGGGCAGGTGGAGGGTCCTGACCCTGGTTGTCATCCTCGGCCCTACTGCCGTGGAGTTTGATTGATTGTCGAGTCATCAAAACAATATGCCTGCAATCAATAACGCCACTCATCAAGCATGATAACAACATCCAAAACTACCTCCCAATTCACATCAACGAACCACAATCAACAAAACCACATAATACAGATAACATACAACAATGAAGGGGACCATGCCCTAGCATAATCCATATTTTGACTCATTCATCATGCTATACATAAATACTCAGGCAAACAAGGAACTTTAACAAGCAATTAAATATATAATTCAATAATTACCAACCAACCCTGAGTCGAGCTTGTCATTGGCAGCGAGCGTACATGTTCGGTCGATCTCTAGGAACCATAAACCTTGGCTTGCCCTGATACCAAGTTGTAACACCCTACTTCCTTAGAGCCATTACTAAGTGAGTTTAAAACATGCCATTAACTCGCTAATCAAGGTTTTAGGTTAAAAGTGTAGTTAAACTGTATTAAAGGTCGTTTATTGTCAAAATTTGGTCATTTATTGAAAATACAAAAGGTTAAACATTTGGGATCCCAAAATACCTTTTAGAAATAAAATACTTTACAACTCAAAATACATATAAGGTCGACTAGGTGAAAAATTCAAGTCAATACAATGCATTTTTGCCAAAATAACCCTTGCTGTGGCAGCCAGGTAGGCCGAACATGTACCCGTCGCTCCACGCTCTCCATACTCACGGTTGGTCGACCTTTCCTTTGCCCTTACCTGCACCATAGAGCACCCATGAGCCGAAACCAAGCAAGAAAACTGAACACAAAACAATTAACATATGCATATCTATCAACAACATATAACAAAGAAACCAATAGGTTCACCTTGTGGCCATGCCGACCAAGGCATTTTACTAGGCCCTAGGTTTGCATTCTTCACCGATAGGATGACTCCAGCATCCTAGGAGGGAGTCGCCCTAACGATGTAATGACCGAAATTTGCTAATAAGGCTTAGGGCCTTGATTAGCGTGCATGGAGGGCAATAAGTGAATTATTGCTACAATATGTGAATTGACGTGAATATGTGATTAGAGATGCATGTTTAGTTGAATCAAATATGCATGTGGGCCCCGTTTGGATATTAGGGGCATGCTTGTAATTTTAGCCCGTTGAGGGCATAAATATGATAAATGAGATAAATGCGAAATACTTGTGATATATCTGTGTAGCATGATCCGAGACAGTCCTTGGGAGCTGTTAGCCAGAAAGTCACAACAGGGTTGAGAATACGACTCGGGGTGAGTCAACAGGTATTTCGGGTGTTAGATGTTTTATGGGGTTATCGAGTTATGGAAATAAATATTTGGAGATATATTTGAGTTTAGAATGTCTAGGAGGGAATATTAGGTGAATTTACTATTTTTCCCTCGAGGCGTTTTTGGCTCCCCGAGCCTTGAGGTAACCTTAAAGACCTAAGTTAAATAAAACAGAAGTCAAGAAACACCAAGAAACTTGGAGAAACCGACCCAAGCCTCTTCTTCTATTTCTATCTTTTTCTCTAAACCATACTAAGGGAAACTTTGAGGAGATTAAGCTAGGAAACTCAGAATTCAGGGCTGGAGCATTGGGGGATTGAAGCTTGGAACTAAGAAGGTTAGCTCAGAGATTTAATTAAGCAAAAGTAAGCCTTTAACTAGATAAATTATGTTGGTTTGCTCCTGATATTTTAGTGTTGCACGTGAGTAAAGTGGTGAATTACTCTTGATTGTTTGGGTGAGTTTTTTGGGGTTAGTTTTTATTGGGTTTGGTTGTTGGGATCACTCTGGAAATGTTGTGATGGTGGAATGGGATTGTTGGGTTGATTTTGGGATAAATTTGTTGGGTTATCGTGGCAAAAATGGAGGATTTTTTTGGGTTCGAAGGGTCTGGTCGCGGCATGGTTCTTCCTGAGCCGTGGCCCTCTGAGGCACATTGGTGGCCAGGAAGGAGGGCGGGTCGCGGCATGCCCTAGCTAGGGTCGCGGCGCGTTTGCCCTGATTTGGGGTTGCCCTCTGTTTTGGGGGCGGCCCACGACATTGCCTTATGGGGCTGCGACTCTTAAAAGTGTGTTTAGGCTTGGGAACTCAAAGGTTAAGGCTTGGGATGGATTATATCACCCAGATTAATAGAATTCAAGGTCACAGAGACTAGAATTATGGCTCGAAGTTATTTAATGGATTAGAACATGGTGCATGAATATTGTTAATGCGTTGTGACTAGGGTTTCGGCGAGGCTCAGATTAGGGGACTGTGCTCGGGACATCAGTGCTTGGAAAGCTCAGGACACAGGTAAGAAAACTACTGTTCCCGTAGAGCTTGTATGTAGGGCAGGGCCCTATATGATATTGTTGCAGGGCGTAGCCCTTTGATTGAGTTTATTCATTTTGGTATTTGTTTTACTATGCTATGTATGCATATGTTTGAATGTTCGGCAAGAGCCGGGAATGACGCAGGCCGAGGTCCGCAAGGCCGGGAATGACAAGGGGTCGAGAATGACGTTTGGCAGGTGGAGTGCAAGGCCGAGTGCGGCAAGGGGCCAGGAGCAGCGTTTAGCACGCGAAGTGCGAGTTACCAAGGCGAGTCCCTAAAGGATAACAAGGAAATCCTTATGGTGTGGACCGCGAACATAGGGGCCTGGTAAAGTGCCTGGGACAGGATGGCCATATGTGTATAGCCTATTGATGGCCTGTTTTTATGCTAAGTGTTTGATATGCATATGTTATCTACTTGTGAGGGTTTTCTTGCTGGGCTTTGGCTCACGGGTGCTCTGTGGTGCAGGTAAGGGCAAGGGAAAAGTCGACCAACCATGACTACGGAGAGCGTGAAGCGGCGCATACATGTTTGACCTGCCTGGCTGCCACGGCCAGGGGTATTTTGGGAGATGATTGTACTAAACTTAGATTTTGTCTTCTAGTCGACTTTGCTTGTATTTATGTGTTGTAAACATTTCTAAACAGTGTTTTGGGATCCCAAATGTTAAACATTTTTTTATTTTCAGGAATGGAATTATTTTCAAAGTTTATGACCCTGTTTATGGTTTAATTACACATTTGTCTTAAAACCTCAATTAGCGAGTTAAATGCACATCTTTAAACTCACTTAGTAATGACTCTAAGGAAGTAGGCTGTTACAACTTGGTATTAGCGAGTTAAATGCACATCTTTAAACTCACTTAGTAATGATTTCTGGAGATTGATCGAACATGTACGCTTGCTGTCAGTGACAAGCTAGACTCAAGGTTGGTTGGTATGATTGACTAATATGCTTGAATATGTTCTTGAATGCCCTGCTTGCTTGCTTACTTCATATAGAGCATGATGAATGAGTTAACACATGCATGATGCTAGGGCATGACCCGTTGTATGTTATATGCTATCTGTATGTTATGTGGATTGTTGTTTATTTGTTGGCTATCGTGAATTGGGAGGTGGTTTTGGATGTTGTTATCATGCCTGATGAGTGGTGTCGTTGATTGCAGGCATATTTGTTGAGATGCCTCGACAATCATCTAGACTCCGCGGCAGTAGGGCCGAGGTTGATAACCAGGGTCAGGACCCTCCACCTGCCCCACAGAATTGGCAAGAGATGTTTGCCAAAATGGAAGCAAGACTGCAATGAACAGAGGAGGAACTTCAACAGTTGAGGTAGCAGGCCCCTCCACAGGGCACTGGGTTGCCAGTTCAGCACGTTTTGGCCCTAGTGTCGGTTCAACCTGTTGTGGAGAACAGGTGGGAACCTTTATACAAGAGGTTTAGGAAGCAGCATCCTCCCACCTTTGAGGGTGGATCAGACCCACTGCCGGCAGAGCAGTGGCTGAATATGATTTCCTCGATTCTGGATTTTATGAGGGTTGAGGGAAACGAGAGGGTAGCTTGTGCTAGCTACATGTTCAGAGAGGATGCCCGCATCTAGTGGGATGTGGTGATTCAGAGAAGGAATGTGTCTATTATGACTTGGGAAGAGCTCAGAAATATCTTCAATGAGAAATACTATAGTGTAACAGTTCGAGCTGCGAAGGTTGACGAGTTCATCCACCTGACTCAGAACCGGATGACCGTGATTGAGTATGCTTTGAGATTTGACCGATTGGCGAAGTTTGAGACGGATTTAGTGCCGACTGATGCGGCAAGAAGAGACAGATTTATACGGGGATTGAACATTATGACTGCCCGTGATGTAAAGATCACCTTGGATCCAGAAACTACTACTTATGCTCAGGTTGTGGACAAGGCCATTATGGTTGTGGAGGCCGAAGATCAGATTTGGAAGGAAAGCGCTGTTATGCGCGATGATAGGAGGACAGTGTTTCCTTTTATTGGATCCAGTCGGGGTAGTGGTTCCAGTGAGCAGAAGAGGAAGGCCCCATATTTCTTTGTTCTTCCCAGTTCAAATACAAGGGCACGGGGTGGTTCTACTAGCCGTCAGGGCGGAAGTGACAATTGGAGGAGTTTTCTAGTGTGTCCTCGGTGCAGATGATGACATCAGGGTGAGTGCAGGATTAGGGTTTGCTTTTTCTGTGGGAGTTCCAATCATTTGAAGAGGGACTGCCTACAAGTCAGGAAAGAGAAGCCAAAGCAGAGCAACAGTCTCGCTCCTGCCAGAGTATTTACTTTGACTTAGACTGAGGCAGAGGCTAGCCCCTCGGTTGTGACAGGTCTGATTTCTAGTGCTGGTTCTTCTTATACTGCATTGTTTGATTCGGGAGCTACTCATTCGTTTGTGTCTGCTAGAGTGATAAATCGGCTGTGTAGACCTAGTGTTTTGTATGCTAGGGGTTTTCAGACTTTGTTGCCGACTGGGGAGCTGGTAGTCTCTAGGAGGTGGATTAGAGCTTTACCAGTAGAGGTAGATGGTAGGGAATTGTTTACTGATCTGATTGAGCTTGCGATGGATGACTTCGATATGATCCTAGGGATGGATTAGTTATCGAAGTATGAGGCGATGATTGATTGCAAGCGCAGGATGGTGACTTTTGAACTAGAAGGGGAGGTACCCTTTGTATTTGTTGGAACCGTTGGTGGACCACGAATACCTATGATTTCAGCACTGAAGGCTAGAGACCTGATGCAGGGAGGTTGCATAGGATTCCTAGCGAATGTAGTGGATACCTCTAGGGTTGTGTCGGTTGGACCGGGTGAGACTAGATTGGTGTGTGAGTTTCCAGGTTTATTTCCAGCAGATCTGTCAGGGTTGCCGCCGTAGCGGGAGATTGATTTTGTTATAGAGTTAGCGCCAGGGCAGAGCCAGCATATAGGACACCTTACAGAATGGCACCAGCAGAATTAAAAGAGTTGAAGATTCAATTGCAGGAGTTACTTGATTTGGAGTTCATCAGACTGAGTTTCTCGCCATGGGGTGCTCCTGTGTTGTTCGTCAAGAAGAAGGATGGATCTCTTAGGATGTGTATTGACTACAGGGAGCTGAATAAGGTAACCATTAAGAACAAGTATCCACTGCCTAGGATCGACGATTTATTTGATCAGTTACAGGAAAGAATAGTGTTTTCCAAGATAGACCTCCGATCAGGTTACCACCAGTTAAGGATTAAACAGGAGGACATCCCAAAGACCGCTTTTCGAACAAGGTATGGACACTATGAATTCCTGGTTATGTCCTTTGGATTAACCAACGCCCCAGTAGCTTTTATGGATATGATGAATAGGGTCTTCAAGGATTATTTGGATAAGTTTGTGATTGTGTTCATCGATGACATTTTTGTGTACTCTCAGTCAGAGACAGAGCATGAGCAGCATCTGCGGTTGGTATTGCAGCGGTTAAGGGAGCATAGGTTATATGCTAAGTTTAGCAAGTGCGAGTTTTGGTTACCGCAAGTTACATTTATGGGCCATATCGTCAGTAAGGAAGGGATTCTGGTTGACCCAAGTAAGATTGAGGCAGTGAGAGATTGGCCTAGACCGAGCAATGTTCCTGAAGTGAGGAGTTTTTTTGGATTGGTAGGATATTAACGGCGGTTTGTTGAGGGATTCTCCATGATAGCTATGCCGTTGACAGAATTGACAAAGAAAAAGACAAAGTAGCTTTGGATAGATAGATGTGAGAACAGTTTTAAAGAGTTTAAGCGGCGACTGATCACCGCGCCAGTGTTGAGTCTGCCGACAGATAATGAAAAGTTTGTGGTTTATTGTGATGCTTCCAGAAAGGGTTTAGGGTGTGTGCTAATGCAAGATGGTAAGGTGATAGCCTATGCATCGAGATAGTTAAATGAGTATGAGCAGAGATATCCCACGCATGATCTGGAGTTTGCAGTGGTGGTATTCGCATTTAAGATTTGGAGACATTATCTTTATGGTGAGAAGTGCGAGATATACATCGACCATAAGAGCTTGAAGTACTTCTTTACTCTGAAGGATCTGAATATGCTCCAGAGACGGTGGCTACAGTTGGTTAAAGATTATAATTGTGATATCCTATACCATCCTCGGAAGGCTAATGTAGTGGCTGATGCATTGAGTCGGAAAGGCCCATGACAGTTGTTCAGTTCGAGAAAGATATCTGATAAGCTAGCTGAGGAGATGACTAGGGCGGGTATACAGTTGGTGGTTGGCTGGTTAGCCAACATCACTCATCAGTCTACACTCCTTGAGACGATCAAGGAGGTGCAGGGGAAATATTCCTAGTTGAGAGGTCACAAAGAGAATGTCTTAGTCGAAGCGGCTAAGGACTTTTCTATTTTGGAGATGGGGTTACTGAAATACAAGGGTCGGATCTATGTTTCGATGGATTATGATATCCGGCGGGAGATCTTAGATGAACTGCATACCACTCCCTATTCCTTACATCCAGGTACGACCAAGATGTACCAGGATCTGAGAGCTTTGTATTGGTGGTCGGGCATGAAGAAGGATGTGGTGGATTATGTGGCCAAGTTCTTAACTTGTCTGCAGGTCAAGGCTAAACATCAGAGGCAAGCAGGGTTGTTGCAGCCTCTAGGGATTCCAGAGTGGAAGTGGGATGCTATCACCATGGACGTCGTGGTTGGTTTGCCGAAAACCGTGGGTCAGCATGACTCGGTGTGGGTGATTATGGATAGGTATACCAAGTTCGCCCACTTTTTACCTATCAGGACGACTTATACCATGGAGCAGTATGCTGAGTTATATCTGAAGGAAATTGTTCGACTTCATGGGGCTCCGA